>NC_056733.1:1312842126-1312864626 GCF_019279795.1 Protopterus annectens
ATGACAGAGCAAAATCCCAAAAAGGGAAGGCATCTCTGATCAGTATTAGCAAGAAAGATCCCTCATAAAATCATCAAAGGCCAGCTTCGAAAGAAAAATTGCCCTAGACACTAAAGATAATCACAAGGCCTTCTTTAGTTAGGTCAGAAACATGGGCGGAAACTCCCAGATATGCTCTGAATTGTTGCCTAATGGTACAAAATATACCGAACCTACAGACATAGCCAACATCCTGGCAGACAGATTCAGCGCAGACTTCTCCCCCCCTTCCCCCCAAAGGAGCAAATGCCTATCCCAACTGAATGTAACCTCCCTGACATCACAGATGCACAGATGAAAGCTGCCCTCTCCAAAGCAAAAAACACAGCATCTGTGGGACTGGACAGTGTCCCAGGCTGTGTCTTACATGAGCTCCAAGAAGAACTGAACCCTCACATTAAGTCACTGTTCAAACTTAGCCTTACTACAGGATATGTACTCAAAGAATGGCGTACAGCTACAGTGGTCCCACTCCACAAAGGTAGTGCCACAACAATGGTCCCCGGAAACTATTGCCCCATAAGCCTGACTATTCTGGTCTGTAAAGCTATGGAGCGTATTATCATGGTACTCATAAACAAAGACATTGGGAGCCTCCAGACACTGGACCCTACCCAATTCGGCTTTGTTAAGGGCAGATCTTGCCTCTTAAACCTAGTTGATTTCTTTGAAACAGTTACCAAAGCCATAGATGAGGGCAAGGTAGTCCACACAGCCTACCTGGACCTCTCAAAAGCCTTTGACACAATACCCCACTTGGGCATCATAAATAAGCTTACCAGCTTAAATATCAACCCCTATATCACAAGATGGGTTGCAAACTGGCTCAGAGATTGAACCCACATGGTCAGAATCGCAGGTGCCATGTCCGAATCAAAACCAGTTACAAGTGACGTCCCACAGGGCTCAGTTCTGGGACCTCTCTTGTTCGGTATATACTTCTCTGAGGTTCAGGCTAACACGGGGGGATTATGGCTGACAAAGTTCGCAGATGACTGCAAACTGGGGGCCATAATCAAATCTCCAGCTGACACAAGCATCCTCCAAAAGGGTCTCACAGAGATGGATGCTTGGTGCCAGAGCCATGGCCTCAAGCTAAATGCTAAAAAGTGCATAGTCATCCCCTCTGGGAAAAACAAGGTGCCCACAAATTAACACATAGGTGGTAATCCATTAAGTACGGAAGACGTAATTAGAGATTTGGGGACCAACGTTGATAGTAATCTCTACTTTGATAATCATGTTGCCAAAGTGGTTAGAAAGACCTTCTGTATAGCCCACCTTATCACAAAAGGGTTCGCATCTAGATCAAGAGAGGTCATTGTGCCCCTCTACTCGTCACTCATCAGGTCCATAATTGAATACAATGCCCCTTTGGGATGTACCTTACCCGACACCTGCAGCAACTGGAGAGACCCCAAAAGTACCTCACCAAGGGGATCATGGGCTACAAACAGATGTCCTATGCAGCTCGACTAAAGAAACTCCAGCTCTACTCATTTGCTTACTGCCTACTCAGAGGCGATCTATGCCTGACGTACAAAGCCATGTCAAACCCAGAATTAATGGACATGCTCCACCTCAAAAATCCAAGTCCCTTAGAGCTACACGTTCCAGGGACCTAAACCTCTGCACAAAAATAAATAGGACATGCTGGAGGGACAGATTCATTTCCCAGAGGCTCCCCTCACTCTGGAATAGAATCCCAATTCATGTTAGACATAACCCCTCACTGACCCTCTTCAAGCAAAATCTGGACGCATGGATGGGAAATCGCAAATTCACCCCTGGGATCTCTTCTGTGTCCCTGCTAGACAGAGGCACAGTAAACTAATCTTAAAAGGGTACCTTCTGTGACCTACTTTACAGAGGCACAATAGGCTAATCTAATAGGGAGGCGGAAGCCAAATACACTCTGGCTAGGCTTATAAATGCCCTAGGGCAGATAGCCTAGTATCTACCTATGAACCTATGAACCTATACAGCATGTGAGTGGGATGCTCAGGTCATGGTTCCGGTGTCTGGATACATCCGGTGGAGCCTTGCAGTATTCACCAGCTACATGTACCCAAATTGTTATGGTATGTGCTATGCTACACAATATGATTCTGCGGAAACAGCTGCAGCAGAAACAGCATGGGGCAGGGCCACACAGTCCCCCTCCAATGTCAAGGCCTGCACAGGCACAGAGTGACCTGGAGGAGGAACAACCTGAGCCTGCCCCAATAGGCAGAAGGAGGTGTGCCCAGTATGCCCTGGCCTTGGCAAAGAAGCAACGCATAGCATATGCACTGACACAGTAGGGACCCAGGGAATGACACCTCTCTCTGACTCGCACATACAGTAAAAGGGATGCCAAACATGACACTACCTGTGCTCAACCATGTATAGGCAGTGTACAATGTGCATCCGACATAGGCAGCCCACAAGCACCATCCGCAAGCCTGGCACACCCACAGGGTAAGTCAATCAACCTACCAATTACCATATGGAGTAAAATGTGTTGTTACCTGTAGCTATAGTATGGATGTGAGCATTCAAGGGAATTGAGTGGCTGGATCTTATGGCAGCAGACAGTAGACACCCATAGTGGCACCATGACATCTGTAACACATACTGGAGTCACCATAGTAGCCAGTACTACAAGGGTGACAAAACCCACTGCAGGAAATGTGCTGAGCGACATGTGTGTCCATATGACCTACACATGCCAGTTAGGATGGTTCGCATATCCAACAACAGTGTCAGCCAGCAGGACAGGTGTAGACAAACCCAAACAGAGCCTGTGCCATGGACCCAGAATGATGGCTATGGTTAACCTCCCCATAGGCCTACACAGACAGACCACAGCAGGGCAGGCAGTGGGATGTTAGTTCTGAAGGGTAGGAAGTCAGGCAATAATATGTAGGGCAACCAAAGCCATGATCTGTAGTACACTGGTATGCCTCTAGCCAGCACGATAGGTAAGACCACAGACTGAAAAGGAGTACCCGACATACCAGTACAGTCCCAACAAATGTGTACAAGTGTCAGCTGTGCCCCCCATCCTACGTAGACATATAGTAACAGTCAGGTGTGCCCCCCAATCCTGTGTAGAGATGTAGAAACAGTCAGGTGTGTCCCCCCCGCTATGCAGAAATGCAGTAATGGTCAATGCCAAATGATTGATGGATACCCTGCAGAGACAGCATGCTACCTGTTGGTGTACAACACAAAGGTCAGCACTGCAGTACAAACTACCTGGACTTGACCCACACATGCAGTACAGATGGCCATACTGGACATGGTCATACACTTAGAGAAATGAAGGCAATGTAAGGCAACAACATACTGAAAGGTCATACTGGGCATGCTCACACACACAAACATATGTAGGCCATGTCTGCAAAAACCAGTGGACCAGACATATCTGGCAGTTGCAGTGGTTAGTGGAGACACCTGTCAGTATGCACCACTGATGCCTTGCACACACAGTGGATAGGAATACAGACATATATGTAAGGACAACACACTATAATAAGCCAAAGGTAGACAGATATAGATGTGTGGAAGAGGGTGACTGTGACAAGGAGCCATCCAGGCCTGTCCCACCCAGCACATAGTTAAAGGGCCCCAAACACATGAGGTGCTGATGTCACTCACTGCAGATACTAGCCACCAGTATCTGTCAGCATTATAGACCATGTGGCGCATGTGCCACCTGTGCAACATGACTGTACAAGGAAGTAGTCATCTAGCAACTGTATAAATGTACCTGTGAAATATGACCCTGTGCGTGTTGTCATGTAGCATGTCAACCCCTACATGAATTTGTAATGGCCCATGCACATGCTTTGTCCTCCCCGTAGTCCTACTATGAGAAGCCCACTGAGGTCATCCAATGTGAAATACACCTTTGGGAAAATTGTGGCCTAGTAATCTCTGTGGCGTGTCCCATAAATGCATACTGCTGTAGTGTGATAAGCTAGTTAGGTAGGACTTCAAATCTCAGACTTGGCAACTGTGTGTGCGTGTCTGTCTGTGTAAAGAGCAATGCTTTTTAGGCTAGCCACACTCCTCACAATCCAAATGCTCAACCTTTGCAAGGCAGCTGATGTCATCCACCTAGTAATACACCTCTGGGAAGCTGTAGCCTATTAATCTCCATAGAGCATCCCATAACTGTGTACCACTGTAGTGTGATAAGCTAGTGAGGTAGGGGTTCTATCCCCAGACATGGCAACTGTGTGTGTGTTTGTGTAGAGAGCAATGCTTTTTAGGCTAGCCACACTCCACACAATCCAAATGCTCAACCTTTGCAAGGCAGCTGATGTCATCCACCTAGTAATACACCTCTGGGAAGCTATAACTCAGTAATCCCCGTAGCACATCCTGTAACTGCGTACCGCTGTAGTATGATAAATTAGCTAGGTTGGAGTTCTATTCCCAGCTATGGCAAGCATGTGTCTGTCTGTTGGTGTAGAGAGCAATGCTTTTTTAGGCTAGCCACACTCCCCACAATCAAAATGCTCAACCTTTGCAAGGCAGCTGATGTCATCCACCTAATAATACACCTCTGGGAAGCGGTAGCTCAGTAATCTCTGTAGTGAATCCTGTAACTGCATCCCACTGTACTGTGATAAACTACATAGGTAGGTGTTCTATTCCCTGACATAGCAAATGTGTTTGTGTGTGTTCCTTTGTCAGTATAGGGAGTAATGCTTTTAAGTCCATTCACAGACACGACAACCTCCAGTTGTTCACTTTGACAAGTGTGCCGATGTCATCAACTGTGAAATACACCTTTGGGGAAGTGCTAAACCACTAATCTCTGTGGCACGTGCCATAACTGTGTAGTGTGACAAACCACTTAAGTAGGAGTTCTAACACCAGCCTTGGCAGCTGTGTGCATCTGTCTGTGTAGAAAGCAATGCTTTTTATGGTAGGCTCACCCCCTACAATTTAAATGCTCTATCTTAGTAAGGCTGCTGATATCATCCACCCCGAAATACACCTCTGGGAAGGTTGTAGCCCTGTAATCTCCATAGTGCATGCCATAACTGCATACTGCTGTCGTGTGATTCAGAAGTCTGATAGGGTTCTATACACACTCATGGCAGTTATGAATGTTTTGTGTGAGTTCCACTGTCTGTGTAGGGAGCAATGCATTTTAAGCTAGTCACACTCAGTACATGTCAAATGCCCTACTCTGGCAACCCTGCTGATGTCAGCCAATGTGATATACACCTTTGGGGAAGGCATACTGCAGTAATCACCGTGGAGTGTACTATAACTGCATAGTGCTGTACTGTAATAAACTAGTTAGGTAGGGGTTCTACTCCCGGACATGATAGGTGTGTGTGTGTGTGTGTGTGTGTGTGTGTGTGTGTTTGTCTACATGTGTGGATGGGTTTGTACCTTGTAACCTGTGGGGAGGAGGGTGTGCGTGTGTGACACCTGGGCCCCATGTGCAGCAGGTTTTGCAATTTTCTTATATGGTGGCCCTAGTACATATCACAATGTCCACTGTACAGGGAAAGCAGCTGTGAAATAGCTGAGAGGCTGGGGTGCATATCCCTACCCATACATGTCACATCAAGGCCAGGCAATCACAGCAACTCCAGTATTACCCACAGCACACTCTCAACCCATGTCTCATACACACACACATGGTGAGGCAACAACCAAGATGTGTGTAGTACACTACATATTGGTGACTGATAGTAACTATGGTGTGAATGCAGTGGCCTACAGAGGCCATGACACCCTGTTCATCAGTGTGATAGGCACATAACTGCAGACAGTGCGCCTTCAGTATGTTTCCCACCAGATGCCTGCAACAACTGTGGTTCCATCAAATGTGATCCTCAAAGGACATACCATGCCTTACACACGTTCCCTGTATGGACAGATGCCACTGACACCAGGGAATACCTGTAGCATGCTATCAATGTAGGTGCAGGGTCAACCAGCTGTCCATTACCTGGCCCCACCACATGAGGGTGGGACTGTCACATCTGATGATAACATTCTCTGTACACAACATGGGCCAGGCAAACCAGGTAGACTTCCACATGCCACTGTATATGAATATGGGACGTGTGCACATCCCAAACATTGTCCATGTCATGGCGTATAGAACACATACATGCCAAGCATTGCACAGCACTGGCCACACACAATAGTAACCCAGGAGACTAGATGCTGAATATTATACCTACCTGTGTGGTCCATTCTGGATACTACACCCCTTAGCCATAATGCAGACCATTCTCATGTGGCCTGATGCCAAGGTATACCCCTCACCTAGCCTTGTACAGCTGTCTGGCACTGTCAACCACTACACACCCATGAAGCAATGCACACATGCATGCCGGTACTAGCACCCTGTGTCTGTGTGTGTGGTGTATGATGTTTCTGACCACATTCACACCCTGTACCATCCCCCATTGGCATACTGAAGCATGCTCTCTAATGTCAGACACTGTCACATACCCTTTGACCATAGAAGCCCAGGATAACCCCTGTGGGGCAGTTGATACCTATGCATTACTGTATTGTGGCAAGGTAACTGGTTAGGAAGTGTATTCATTACCCTGCCAAGTGTGGCAATGTGTATGAGTCCCTTACAGTGTGTGGCTTTGTTGACGCTGACACCTGTTCATGTGGACAGGCTCGTGTGCTACACCTACTGTATTGCAACAGTGTTGCAGATGTCACTCACCAGCACATATACATATGGACAGCTCACCAACATGTAAGCTATGTGGCGCATAACTGCATACACATGTGATAGCTATGCATAGTCAGTCAGGTGTTTGAAACCACGTACTGGTAGGTGTGTGACACAAACATGCTTAAGTTTTACTCACCTACACCTTCACTGACATACTTTGTCTCTGTCTGTCCCACCCACACCCTCTCTGGTGGATGTGGGATGTACACCTGCTTTGCTAGGCAGCAGCTTGTGTTTTGTAAGTGATGGTCATGATCAGCTGATGGCCTCTACACCAGTTGCAGTCCTTCTCTAGCTGAGTGTATGTGGAACAGCTGTGGTAACATTCCCATAGCCAATTGCATGGTAACATCCTCCAATATGTAGGAATATAATTTTGGTGTTGGCCCTTTACATCCGCTGTGGGCAGGTACTAGATCTGTCGTTTGCTGAAATGCATCTCAGATGGATTGGGGATTTACTTCTAACAACTTACACTGTGGAAACAGGGCAGCACACAGGAGGCGGATGTGCCTGGCCTGACTACAGACTGTAAGTGCTGCTATACTGCATGTAGAGTAATGCTGGTTTAACAGTGTGTGTGTGGATATGGCTGTCCTACATGTTCTAATACCTATCGTGTTAGTACTGTGTTTATGAGGAATCCACATCTGCAGGGTTGTCTGTAGACTGGGCAGTGTGTTGTGCCATTGGTGTCATGTGTTACAAACAGAGCACATACCTGTGAACTGCAGAAGGTAGTGTGAGGGTTACAGTCTGTAGATGGTGAAAGCCTGACAGTTACTGACTTCATGTCCCTCATAGGACACATGTTTCAACAAACCCTGTTACGACAGTATATGTATGAGGTTATCACAGCAACATGTCAATATTGGCCCTGTGTATGTGCTTCCAGCCACAACTCTGTCAACCTTTGTAGATATGTCGTGCATTAAGAGGTGCATGTGTGCTGTACACCATCATTAGTGTCATCATATCTGATAGCAATACCAGGGAGATATCAGACTGCTACACATGTTATGCACAGTACGGGTGATATTTGAAGACATTACCAGGACATTCCATGGTCGTTTGTACAGTACTGAGGTCTGTGTAACTATGGTGACTGTCGACAGTGTGTGTATTGTGAACATGTTCTTTAGCCTGTGTACAGACTGTGTTAGATGTCATTGTTATAGGTCCCTTCCTATCTGATGTTACATACTGCTCCACTGTATGTTACCATTTTGATTTACATGTTTGTAGGGCCATGCACACACACATGTCCCATACAACAGACAGACAGCAGACCACACCGTGTAGCATCCAGTATATGTAGGGTTAGTCTGTGAGTGGCACATACGAGGATGTTGTTGAACAGATAGTCCATATACTGTACTTTTATGCTAGCTTACCATATGTGTCTGTGGCTGTGTTCACATTGGATATGGTTATGCACTTTCACAGAGGTGTATCTTACCCTGTGGTGTGACATGCCTGCAGAGCCTGCTATATATGCAGGTACATGTGCATTCACCCATAGAAGATGTTGGCCAGTGTTGAGCCAGTCTGCCTGTAGCCTGCACAGTGCATGGTTACACGTCTAGCAGCTTAGTGTACATATCCAGTGAGATGTCATGTGGAGATACTTGCCGGATATACTGCTGCCGGGTCTCCCTTAACAGTCATGTATGTCAGACAGAGCAGTGGGATGCTGTACAGATGTATGTCACTATCTAATGGGTAGTATGTGGCCATGGCACCCCTGTACCAGTGGTATTATGTGTCAGGGCAGACAGGGGTGTGTGAATGCATAACCTATGGTGGCATATGTATACCAGTCGTTATGTGTTATACCCATCCACATGGCTGCTAACCTCCATATTGTCATGCATGGTACACATGTTTAGCACTAAGGGGTTCTGTGTATACCTCTGGACTGTAAGGAGTGTTTCAGAATGTCCACATATATTGGCCAATATCTGTGCTGCAGTCCACAGGTGCATTATATGCTAGCAGTGGTACTTTACCAGGATGTCCTTAGGATGTCTGTCAGTAGCCAATGGCACACATGTGGAAAGCAGATGTGACCTCCCACACACACCATGTCTGTGAAGACAATCCCAATTACAGTAGCAATAATCTACTAATATACCTACCATACATACCTGACATCCACTTGCACTACGACATTGGGACTATAGGAGCTGGAGTAGGTCTACACTCCATGTCCAGGACATATGGTGAGGACATCTGTACATATAATCATCCAGATATATATCTATGATTACACATATGCATATCGACATATATAGATGAGTATGTATATGTACGTAGATATACATATACACACCCAAATATATACATATACAGAGCAATATATGTCTACACATATAAATATAGTGATACATATGCACATAAACAGTAGTAGGTATATTGGTATAGATATGTATGCACATATAGTCATAGATATCTAATTATATACCAACATAACTAGGCATATCTGCACACATAGGATGTGCATACATATATATAGCTATATACACATATCTGTATGTACATATACATATACCTATATATACAAATATATATAGATAAATGTATGTATAGATATGTACACATATGTACATAGGAAGAGAAGTATACATGGCCATATATATATGTAGCACTATACAGATGTGTATACAGACATATGTATGTCTATACCTGTGTATGTACATGTAGACACCTATACACCTATATGTATACAACCATATACCTGTTATGAGTAAATGTCATGGTTGCATATACCTCCCACATGTATCCCACCGTATGTATCTGTTATGTGTACATTAGGATAAAACAACATATGTGATGCAACAGTCACATTAATGACAAGGACTACACAGTTTAGGATGCAAAGGCAAGTGTTCAATACCACTCAATTTGGGTAATGACAGCTATATTGGTAACACAACAGCTGTCCCCACAGTGGTCATGGCGTAGTGGTCATGTGTTGTGACTTCAGTGTAAAGGGCCCTTGAGTTCATGACCTGCAAGTGCTGCTCATTTTGTTGCTGGCCAGAAAAAGGTCTGTTGGATACAGAGTGGATAAGGCAGTGTTTGTGCAATGTAGGCCGCACACATCAGTATCACAAAATTGCTAGGTAGGGGTCTAGTCTCAGTGTTGACAAGTAACAGTGTGCATGTATATGGATGGGTTACATCATGTTGTAGGGTATACACACCTCAGCAGGCCACCTGTCCATGTGGCACTGGCAATACCTGGTATAGAAACCTGTGAAATGTGTTTGACTGTGCCTCAGATATGTCACTGCCATGGTGTCAGCACAGTGACATACCCCGTTGTGCATTATGACTGCAGACCATCCTCGTGCTGACACATGTACACCTACAACACACCTGCATATCAGTTTAGAGACCACAACCAAGCAGTGTTACAAACAGCTAGAAGGCATCATTGCTGGATGCCTACACTATCTGCCAATCATGCCTCACACTGTACACCCTACAACATGTTACACTGCAGGACTGTGGTACACTAGTGTACAGTCACCCTGTGCATCAGAACCATATCAGCCTGTCCCTGTATCAATGGTATGGATGACAGGGATGGGGCACAGGTATCATCATATGCACAGGGTGTGGTGTTGGTCTGCCAGAGGCCGAGGGTGGGCCATACATTTGACACTATGTGTGAGGAAGAGGGGTGCATTCTGGGGGCTGGCTGAGGTGATGTGATGTGTATAGGTATGAGGTCTCCTAGGTGTGTTTGCATAGTGTGTGGGTATGCATGCACACAGTTCTGCCTTGTTGCTGCCCTACATAGGTGTTTATGGGCAGCTGCAGATCACACCTGGTAGGGTGTTCAGTTCACTGCCTGTGGCCACGGACACATGGACTGTGCCTGCCAGGGGTTCCACGGGCATGTGCAGGTACAGGCATTGAAGTGTTACTCTCACCTGCTGATGACATATGTCCGCTGATACCACATCCCTCCTGGGACTGGCCAGGATCACATGCAAGTGGCTTACTGTGGTGTGGACAGCACAACCCCCCGCACTGCCGGGGTTGCTACTGCTACTACAGGAGCCTCATGGTGTCCTAGCATGCCCACACTGAGTGCCAGCTGTTGGTGTTGCTGGGCCACATCCACTCAGGCATTGCCGCATCCCCACCACATGTTGAAGCATGGACATACCACAGCTGATGAGGGCCATCAGCTCATCATGCCATCTATCCGCTTGCTCATCAGAAGCACGGATGGCAGCCGCCACTTCATGGAGGTTGTCACCTACAGTAGCAAGTGCAGACCTCTGCAGCCTAAGGCCCTGTCTGGTGTAATGCTCAATACATGCCTGCGCCACCATTACAGCCTGGGACATGCGTCTGCTGGTTGTAGCTATGTTGCCTATACAAGGGGCATGATGTCCAGTGGCCCTACCATGAGCAGCCTGGGACAGCCACCTATGTGGCAGCCTCACGGACATCCAGCTATGCTTGTTGCAACTGGACACAGTAGGCATGGTTACCACACTTTCCCTTGCACTGCTACTGAACGCCAGCTGTCCCTCTGCTATAGCCACTGGTGCTGGGGTGTGTATAGGCACTGTAACTCTGTGCAGGGGTGGGGTGGCTAAAAGGGGGATGTCAAATGTTGGCGAAGTGTTGGCCCCTGACAACCCCACCTGTACCTCACCATTATCATCATTATCATCATTGGTGTCTGTTTGGAAACCTACTTCAGATTGGGTGCAGGAGAAACCCTGACCCCCCTCACCACCTGTGGGGGAAAGCAATAACCGCACTTCAAAACCTCTACAACATTGCTTAACAGTATTCACACACACACACACACACACACACACACACACACACACACACACACACACACACACACACACACACACACACACACACACATCTCCATACTACCTACCTGTCCATGCCTTTACAGACAGCCCCACGTATATATACATGTGTTACCCCATCCTGCATCACACTTGTTAACATACACACATTGCTACCCATTCATTAACATCATAGTCCTCTAAATGCCAACACAAGTGGTCACAACAAAATGCCTGTTGCTACATTACCTGCCTGACCTGTGTGTAGTGGAGTAACATGGCCTCAATGCTGTCATTCGGTATGCACCCTCTCTATGACCGGAATGATGTGCATGGCCCCTATATGTGTGGGCTACTATGTTGTAGCCATAATAGCTGGTGTGTCATGTGTATGTAATGCTCAGTGCATGCATGATATGCTGCTCCGTTGGCCCATTAAATGTCAGCTGTAATATGTGGATACACTCCCTGGTGTTGACTATTACTTCCCCAATGCATCTGTAGAGCTGCATACATGGGCTGTAGGTGACCTTTCCGCTGACAGCAATATTAAGTGTGTACCTGGGGTCTACCTTCCCTCCGGGTGCCTGATCCAAGCTACAGGCCATATTATACTATTTGCTGTCCTGTGAGTACATGACAGGTATTTCTGGTGTGCAATGTGGCACTCCATGTCCATGTACTGCATGGTCCCAAAGGGGGGTACAGCCATATGAACACACCACAATCACACATGTGCATACATGGCCACACACACACAAACACACACATGCGCCCACACATCATACACGCATCTACCTCCGACCATTTTGCCAGAGTGACCATGCAGGCAAACTAACCACCAGGATGCACAGACACATGCACACACACACACACACACACACACACACACACACACACACACACACACACACACACACACACACATACAGGTGAGGATGCACAATGATAATACACACAGTCCTCCAATTACCCATCTGCCAACATGCAGAATGTATGGTACAGAACAGCATGCAGTTCAGCTATACTCACACCCTGCATGTGTATGATGCATGTGCTGTGACTAGGTGATACCCTTTCCCCTAGATACCTCTGCACCCATGTACACATTATTGCTGTGTACCTATTTTGCACCCTGCCATGTACTGTGCCCCACAACTCACAGGTGTCCAACCCATTGTGGAATGTGTAGTACTGTGTCAGTTATGGCAGCTGTACCACTCACAGCCCCTATGTGTTTCAGCAACACATACCTGGGGTGATATGTGGACTGTTGTCATTGGTGAATCCCGGATGCCTGATTTACAGTTGTCAACATCAACAGACCACGTATGGTCACTGCAGAAATGCTTACACTGACAACCATCAGAGCATACCATGGCTATGGGGAGTGTACACACCTTTATTGCTTTTACACACACATCCGTGATCTGGCATGGGACCACAGCACTGCAGATCTTAGCTATACACACACCTGGTATGTAACATATGCCCTGTACATTCACATGCAGTGTCTACAGATTCTGGTAGGTGTGCAGCTGCTGAATGCAGTGCATACACACCATGTGGGAATGTGAAGATGTGTGTGCACACCCTTATCATGACAGTTTATCACACCTCTTGTTCTGTGTACTACAGCAGTAACTGCTCATGGTAGGGGTATACCAGCGTGGGCTTTCCGCAACTGCCAGTGTATGTTCAGCCTACCCTACACATGTCCCCCTATTCTGCATGATTGCAAGGTCCACTCATGTGCACATCCCATGGTGTTCACATAATGTCATCGCTATTGCAGTGTGGGTAGGGTTACGACTGCCACAGGTCCTGGACCTGACCATATGCAGATAGAGCCATTTCTACCATCCTTAGGATCCCTACTGAAGTGCACTGGTGTTTTATACTGAGACTCCCCCCCCCTCAGCATTTATGCAGATGCATGACAGGTAAACCCTACACATATGTGTCAGCTTGCAGTGTATCATACACTGCACACCACATGTTGCAACTTAGACCCAGCTGATAATGTGGACTAGTGTAATGCTGTATGCATAGTGTATCTTAGCAGCAATTGGCATTGCCCTACAGGTATGCACACTGGTGTTGCACTGTATATGGATGTTGTCCAGAACATGTCACTACTGTAGGCCATGTCTACCAACAGTATGTTACACCCTGTGGACACATTCCACAATGACAGGATGTTAGTTGTCATGCAGGTATGTGACATACCCTTTCAATACCACATCATGTTCACCCCTGTGAGACCATGCATTTCACAGCAACGATACATTGACATGTACAGCATGCATTCAGGGTAAGTGTGTTAGATGTGTGCATGGAATATTATATCATCATTACCAGTCTAGTGTGTTGGCATGCATCTAAATAAGACATACTCACCAGCTTCAGGCTGCTGCCTTGCTGTTACCCCAGAGGGACTTACATAAGTGGGTGAGAGATGCAATGTCAGTGCCCACACCTGTGGCACTGCTACAGGCTGGGTGCAGTACTACCATACATCTACTTTAAATTCACACATTACTACCACATCTGGACATCTGTTTATCACTACAATGCAGCAAAACATTGTTTGTATAACATATCAAATATGCATGATCTACATGTACCACTGCAGATATTTACACAACAGTGGTCTACTGATGGCTGTTGTATGGATGACACCCACCTCCACAAAGGGGTCCAGTGGTTGTATGTTGTTCAGGATGGCAGGTTCCACGAAGCTGGCCAGGAGCTCCTCCACACGTGCCGGGGGGATGGATGGCATAACCCCCCCTGTGGCAAGGTGATCCCCTGGACTGCGGCAGCATGCTGACAGGCATTGCAAAGCAGGTCACTGCAATGATGTCAGACCTGCTCATAACTGCAGTTATGCAGGCTGACATCATTGACCCTGTAGTTGAAATCATTCCACAGGGCATTCCGCTCCTGATGTTCCTGTGCTGTCCTGCCAAACAGGACCTGGTAGTGCAGTACCAGGTGGTTTATTATCATGTCGTTCTCCTCTGTGGAATATGCTGGGAGCTGGATGTGTGCCATCGTGCCTGAAATACAAGAGGATGAGAACAGGCCTGAGCGACTCATATGGCAAGGTTACCACAGTTCATAATACACATCCCTGTCACCCCACCACCACCATATTAGCTTCAACAGACTATACACACAACTCATTAGGTATGGCTACAGCTTAACTACCATTTGGACAAATTGTGTAGTGTACCACACCTTCTGCTATGTGATTGTAGCCATGTCCCCTGTGTGGACACTAACATTGCGGGCCTCTTACACTTGCATGCCATTGTCAGGGCCACTATGGTTACACATATGCCAGTGGTATGGCTGCTCTGAGATTGCTGCACATCTGACAGTCTGTGCTATAGGGGGGTTCTATGCATGCTGTTAGACATGTACCGGAATTGTGTAGACTATTACTACCAACATATGTACTATGACAGTGACACAATAACATGTATATGTTCCATTGGCCAGATGATCCACTTGTCCACACCCATCTGACCAGAATACCTGGCCACATCACATGTGTGTGCCAATCTGGGACCTCCTCATGTACTGTTACAGTCATACCATCAGGTGGAACCACCCAGGGGATGTTGGCCCACCCCCCTCAGGCACACACCAACATGTCCCTGTCCTCTGAGCTCAGGTCTAGGGTGCATTCCATACCAGGTTCCACAGACACATGAGGGATGTGCTACATCTGGTTGAGGCACCCAATACACATTCACACGGCCAACATGCTCCTCCTGCTCAGCCACCAAACCTGGTACCTTCAGGACATGGACTGCTGTTGTGAGTGAGAGTTGGTGGGAGCCTTGTTCCCATTGTGGGCATATTGGGGACCATGGGTCATCCACATCACAGACCACACACACACCATCCATGGTGTTTACCTACCACATGTGTCACATACCACCCCTGTAGATTGTCCTCTATATCTACCACTCCTGACCACCTCCATGTGTGTATCTGCCATGCTCCCCCATATTCCCATTAAATACTTCACAGGTGGGGGCATTGTGGTGCTAGGATGGGACTAACATGTGACATACCCATCCATGGTGCACACACTGCCAGCTGTAGATATCTGTCTGTATTGCTATGTGTGCTGCTGCCTCATACATAGCACACATCATTGTGGTAGTGATATAGGGGACATGTCTTACCATACATATCTGTTTGTGTGTTTGTGCAGATGTTGACATTTGCATATGGGTATTTATCTATATGTGTGTAGATATATGTTGCTTCATATATATGTGCACATATATATGTCTTCACATGGGTATATGTATATTCCTGGATATACATGCTGATATACATATATATCTTTAAATATTATATATGTGACATATGTACACATATGCATACCTGTATGTGGGGTACATTCAGACATCAGCTCCACAATCTCACAACACCTTCCTGCACAGATGCACTGTTCTGCCTTGCTACAACACAGACAGGTGTCACATATGAACATGGCCTGACAATAGGGGGGTATATGTAGGAGCCAATAGCAGGTAACCCTATTACACACCTATGGCATTTTGGCATGCTACATTATAGATTCACCTGAGTATCCTGCCAGTGGTGGGCCGTGGCTCCCACATGTCCATCATAATGGCATTACTTCCACCACCAGCTATTGGCCACATAATATACATACTTACCATTACACAACACACACTATGATGGCTTACATCTTGTCTGTCAGTTCTGACCTGCACAGTTAACGTCTATGGCCCACTACACACAGGGACAGACACTATTGTCCATAGCAGTTGTTCAGTTGAATATCATCACAACAACACCTGATGGCACATATAAATCATTCCACATCATCTATCCCATTATGATGGACCAGGTACTACATTCTACTACATGTATATACACCTCACATACCTGTTGTGGGAATGATGTCTTGTTGAATGACAGCTGGCTAAATGCCTGTGACGTCAGCTTTTTATGTGAAGTGCTTTGTCGTTTGTTTGTTTTTTCTCTTTCTCTCTCTCTCTCTCTCTCTCTCTCTCTCCAGTAAATGGATTGAGCTGCTTTGAATAGATTGCAGCCCGGCTTTAGCAGGTGATCCACATGATCAGGTGATGGCCTCTGCACCAGTCAGTGTCCTCCACTTGCTAACTGCATGCAGCTTGCTGTGTAGTACTTCCAATTACCACTGTCATGGCAACCACCTACTATAAATCCCCTCATCATGTGGGCATGGTCCCTTTACCTTTCCTGTGTGATGGACATCCTTCCTGTGTGGGCATCAGTGTTACAGACAGCAGGTAGCAATACCACTTACAGGAGAACTGGCACACTCAGGTCAGCTACATATTTGTAGGAGGTTCCAGAACTACAGGCAGAGTGTGAGTAGAGTTGTGTTATGCTTTGTATAGTACTGGTGTTACAGGATGTGTGTACATACTAGTTTACCTTGGAATGCAGTCTGTCTGCATAGCTCTCAACTGTGGGCCTATCCTCTTGGTGGCCAGAGGTGTGCCTATCATGTTTTGTCTGTCCACCACACAGGTGCTGTGTCAGATATTTCACTGGCAGTGTGTGTGTGTGTGTGTGTGTGTGTGTGTGTGTGTGTGTGTGTTGAGTGCTATCAGTACATGGCTACATCCATTTATGTTTCTAACCTCAATTCCCTAACTAAGGGTATGTTGCAGACTATCCTGTAACACCAGTGACTTGATTTGTGTATGGCAACAGTTTTCCACATATGGGCCTGTGTTCCAGCCTCTGTCCTCCACCTACATACCAAGCTTTGCACATATGACATGCTGTCAGGGGTTGTTCTGTAGTGGGCTTTCAGTATATCACACTGCCATTCCTGCCATCAGTCCACTGCTGTTGTATCCCCTACACATATGATGGGGCTGAGGCCATATATGTGTGGGCTTCACTTACATAATACATGTGTGCCCTTATGCAATCCAGAGGCCAGTGTATGTAACAGGGGTATATGGCCCTGTATTATTGAGTCTGGGGGGAGGGTTGCACCATAAACAACCTAGGCTGTTACAAAATGTGTGGGTATCAGGGGTGAGCTGGCCTAAGGTATCTGGATGTACAGTACCATACACTTCACCTATATTTACATTACTGAAATAAATTGGGTTAATGCAGGCCTACTGCCTCTGGCCATACAGACTGTTCTGTTTGCCAGTGTGCTTGTGATGGTGTCAGTTATGCCTTCTTATGTAACAGTTACATCCCATTTGGTCAACTGAAGTCTTTACCACCTAGTGATTTTGTATAGAGTGTAGATAGAGGCTGATGAACTATACACCTGCATTACTTACTGTTGATAGTTTGGTATCCTGTGGCCCAGTCTGTCTTTACTATTGTACAATTTGAAGGGCTTGGCCTGGACCGCAACAGGTGTGAACCTTTCCAGACTACTGTATTACTATAACTGTTTCACAATTGCATTACTCTGTCATTTGTATGGGTGGCCCATACAGTGTCCAATTGTTAAGGTGTTAACTGTAGGCATAGTGGCTGTTCCATATTGTGTGCACCTTCTACATATGTATCTTACTGTACATATCTCTGCGTGTGTCTGTGTAGTTACATGTATATCTATGTCTATATGATCCTATGAACCTATGTATATAGCTATATCTATATACATCTGTATATCTGTATCTGCATATATGTGTCTGTGTATATGTACCCTGGGGATGTTAATAGCTTCCATAGTTTACATTTCCTATGGGAGCCACACTGTACTGCATGATATGTTACTAATACCAGCCTGACATCATACAGGTGGGTTGTAGTACTGTTTACATGTTGTGCACATGTCATGTCAGGTCCTGCTTATGTGATCTGTAACACTTTAGTGTATTGCAGGGCAGACGTGTTTGGCTGTGGTGGTGGGGTATGCCTATTCATACATGATGTATATTTTTGGGACGTCCCATCCCCATTAACGGTGCATGTGGACATATTTATATTTTTCAATCTACCACCACTATCTACAGATGTGTGGCCACATATATATATATATATATATATATATATATATATATATATATATATATATATATATATATATATATATATATATATGTGTGTGTGTGTGTGTGTGTGTGTGTGTGTGTGTATATTTATTTATTTATTTTACATTTGTTGACCTGGCTAGTCTAACTGGATATATGTCTATTTTCAGTAGAGGCCCGGGGAGAAAAGCTCCAAGACAAATACAGAGAAATAATGTTTAAGGTTACAATAAAGTTAACATTGAAGAATACTAAAATACATTTTACAACACAATGGTTAAAACTATTTACAAAATATAGAACACGATATTCACATGAAGTCTATCATAGCAGTTTCTGGTTAACAGTTCTGCTTACATATGCAATAAAGAACATAAACTCAATTAGGGAGAGTAGAGGGAATAGCAGAGGCGATAGGTTAGTCAGGGATGCTGCAAGGGCATAACCAGTTTGTTCTGAGGAGTATTTTCAGTTTTTGTTTGAAGAAGGGTAGGGAAGGAAGAGAAGTCAGTTCAGTAAGTAGAAGGTTCCAGTTTTTTTCCAGTAGTGTTTGAGAACAGAGAATCACCTGCCATGTTGTTCAACTTACTTATGCTAACAGTTTATTTGATGATCAAAAGTTAGTAAGATTTTTATAGGGGGTTATGAGGTTTGAGAGTATTGGAGTATTGTTAGGGTGGTTGAGGATCTTATGTGCAATGGTAAGTTGTCCAAACTGAAGCTGATTTTGTAGTTCAAGCCATCCTAGTTGTTTTAGATTCTCACAGTGATGGGTTCTGAAGGGATTACCTGTGGCAAATCTGGCAATGTTGTTATAGGAGGTAGCTAGTTTGAGAAGATTATTTTTTGACAGATTAGTATAGATTGGTGAGGCATAAAGGAGTGTTGAGATTAGATGTGAGTGGGCAATAGTAGATCTTGCTATAGGAGTGAGGAAGGATTTCACTCTATACAGGGAGCCCATTTTTCTGTTAACTGTTTTTATAGTGTTATTAATATTGGAGTCAAAGTTAAGGTTGTTGTCTATAGTCATTCCTTGGCTTGGTGGTAGTGTCAGGGGATATGAGGGTACCATTATTAGAAGTAACAGAGAAATCTATAGGTGTAGACTTACGGGTAGGGGTAAAGAGCAGGAGCTTAGTTTATTTTAGGATTCAGGAGGAGGAAGCGTTTTAAAAACCATGACTCCACTATGTTAAACATTTTCTGAGTTAGGGATTGTAGTTCAGATGAAGATTTAGCTGTGCAGATTATTGTTGAATCATCTGCATATTGTATACAGGTTGCATGAGGAGTAGCTTTGCAGAGATCATTAACAAAAATAGAGAATAATAGAGGACCTAGAATGAAGGTCTGGGGGACACCTAGTGTAACTGGAAGGTGGGATGAAAGATTATTTTCCCACATAACAGCTTGCGGCCTGACGCTCAGGTAAGTGCTGAACCATTATACAGCTAGAGTGTCAAGAGAAAGTGATTTGAGAATATTTATAAGCAATGTGTGGTTTTCCATATCGAAAGCTTTTGAAAGATCAATAAATAGAGCTGAAGAGAGAGCATTGTTATTGCAATTTCTGTTAATGGTGTCAGTGAAGGATAAGAGGGCTGTAATTGTACTGTGGTATGGTCTAAAGCCATGTTGGCTTTGTGCTAGTAAGTTGTGTTGAAGTAAGTGGACTAGAAGCTGATGATGAATGCATTTTTCCATTATTTTTGCTAAGGGGATAGTAGGGCTATAGGTTGATAGTTAAAATATTCATTGGAGTCACCTCCTTTATGTAGGGGGATAATGTGTGAGATTTTCCAGATGATTGGGATGGTTCCCTCATTAATGGTTCTGTTTATTAGGATGGATATAGGATAATCTACTGCTTTAGCTGCTTTTTGCAGATATTGAGCTGGAATCTGGTCAGCAGGAGTACAAGGCTTAAGTTTTAGAATAAGTTTGTAGATGTATATATTTCTATTGATATATATATATATATATATATATATATATATATATATATATATATAGATATAGATATAGATATCTACATCTATTGATATGTTGCATGTGTTTAGATGTTACTACATTTACTCACACAAATACATTTACATGTTGGAATACATTCTCTGTACTGTTGAATGACTGGGCTGGTTGATATGTTTTGCATACATCAGGGTTATGTATATCTAAAATGGCTTAGTGGTAAAACACTTTGCCTGTGGTAAGTGGGGTTCTGTGCTCGAGCCTAGCAGAGGCCATTTATGTTGTTGCCGGGCAGAACATGGGCCGTTGGATACAGAGTAGTTAAGGCACATTTAGTCAGTTGTTAGTGGGTTTGCGCAGAGGTAAGCACTGCTAACCTGCAGTTACAACTGCTTACATGGTGTTAGCTTCAGATTTGCTTAACCCAGTGTAGGCATTACTTACCGCTGCACAAATGGGCTTTAGCCCAGTTACTAATGCTTACATATGCTTACTATTGCTTATTTGTGCCTAAACCTGCTTACTAGTGCTTTATTCAGTCTGACACTGATACTTCACATGTGCATTTCCTGTGGTACTCCAGTATATATATATATATATATATATATATATATATATATATATATATATATATATATATATATATATATATATATATATATTATATGTTATTTAGTGGGTTTCTCAACAAAACTATTGCTTAAAACGTGCTTTGCCATGTAAAATGGACTGTGCTACAATGGGACTCGAACCGGGAATACCTCTTCATTAGGCAGATGCTCTGCCCACTACACTATTGCTGTGCTGCTTCATTTGCATATTTATTCCATAATGTCATACCCATGGTTCCTTCCCCCACCCCCGAGTTCCACTTACGCAGCAACCATCCATTCTCCAGTTGCTAGCTCAGCCATACCACACCTCCACACATTGCCCTCTCTGCATGTCTCAGTACTCATCCAGTATACTGTCTCGACCCAAGCTTCTTCAGGCTTTTCATCCATTTAGTCCACATACATATGAGCCTTCCTTGTTCGTCTTCCGATACAGGTGTAAACATCTATGCAACTCACAATTTTTGGTTCGTCCCGCCAGGAACAGACCTGTTTTTGTGTCAAGATTAGACTTAGCTGGTCTACACTGTTTCTCCCACTGGTAGCATCCTGCCAGGGGTTTGAGAAGCAGCAGTTGCTCACACATCTGGCCAGCCTCATTTCCCGGTTCCGCGGAACCGATGTCCCAGGTTTGACATTCTGTGCATGAAGCACGCGCACACAACCCCTCGACATGCACCATTTTTTATTATTCTCTTATATATTATGCAAGACTACTGTTCTCACAGTATGATTGGACATGCACTGTTTTTATGATACACATAGTCTGCTCGAAAAACTGTATTTCAGCAATGTACAAATTGTTGCTCGTATTATTCTACATAATTACATACATTTCCTATACTGTTGAACGACTGTGCTGGATGATATGTTTGTGATAGCAGCTGTATGTGTATCTGCCATGGCTTAGCGGTAACTAACTTTGAATATATTGTGCAGGGTCCGAAGGTCCCAACCTGGGAGTGCGATTATTTTGTTGCTGGGCAGGATGAGAGCTGTTGGCTACAGAGTGACTAAGGCACTTTCAAACAATTGTAAGTGGGTTTGTGCTGGTTTGCATGAGGGTAAGCAATGCTAACCTCCGGTTACGTCTTCTTACACTGAGTTAGCTTCACATTGCTTAACCAGTGTAGGCAATGCTTACCGCCATGCAAACAGGCATAAACCTGCTTACTGCTGCTTAAAAGTGCTTACTCCTGCTTACCCACATGCTACTTTATTTGTTTATTTTACATTTGTTGACCGGGAAAATCCGACTGGATGCTTGACCATTTTCAGTGGAG
>NC_056733.1:1312872126-1312891386 GCF_019279795.1 Protopterus annectens
TGTACACACTGGGATTATGACAAGTACACACACAGTAAAGTACAATTTCCCTTAAGAGCACACAGAGACCACAGTCAGTCCGTGGCTGGTTTCTCCATCTTTCTCCAGATCCCTATTAAGACTCCCTACTGGCATAACTATAGAGTTGAGATCTCAGCTGAATGGCCGAGCCAAGAACTCCAGCACCCTCTCTTTCTGACCAATGCTTCGTGTCCCTGGCCAAGTAGCTGACACAAACACACATGCCCTTTGAGGTTTGATTTACACACACACACACACACACACACACACACACACACACACACACACCAGGGAAAGGCTGGCATAGGTTTACTAGCTATGCCCCCTTTTGCCCAGACTATAAGGTAGTTATCACTGCCACCAGTCAGCTCCTTATCAGCTACTTTAAGGCCCTTAACAAAGGGTGCCCAATCTTACTGTGTAATGTTACTATCAATACAAATAGTAGTTTGTCCAAGACCAAGACTATTAGGAGTGGCTTACATAGTGTCACCAAATAAATATGCAAGTACTCTCGGAACTTAATTATCTCTAGACAGACCAGCCACCGTGAAAGTTTTAAATATATTTGAAATAATTAAAGGACAAGAAAATAGTATATATTTACAGTGATGCCAGAGTTCAAAATCACAGGAAATATTTAAAACAACATTGTATGACAGCCTCAGATAAATAAAAAAATATATTTAAAATAAGCATTGCTATACTCCTGACTATATCTGAGAGAATTACTGTATCGTAGTAAACTTAATTAGAGCAGCTAGTCAGATGTGTGGTGAATGGATCTTGTTGTTCTCAGGTCAAAGACAGAATACAAAATGCTGTCTCTCTCAGAGAGATCTTAAATTAATATCTCAAATATTGCTGATGGGATAGCTTGCAGAATGACATCATTTCTTGTCATCTAACTCTACCCCAGGTAAAATCCCCACTGCTGAAAGCTAGTAGTATATAGCATCCACCTGTGAAAATACATAGACAAGGGCTTTTTCTCAGATCTTTGACAAATGGTGCAAGTCATAAAACAATCAAACACTTCCAAGACAATACAGAATACTCCATAGTTTTAGACATTGTGTATTTTGCTGGACTGAAACTGAAACATAACCCCTGGGATTCAATAAACTCCATGCAGGAATAGTGCTATTCTTGCAATGAGTGAACTGTGTCTGTGTCCGCACAGCCCTAACGGCACCACACCTTGCATATTCATGAAGGCGCACTACTGATAAGGGCTTTATGGACACGAATAGTGAACGAGTGCAGGGGGTGTGTTTTAGCACTGTTCACACAGTTAACATGCCACCTGCACTCAGAAAGTGCTGTACGGCACTTTCTAAAAGTAATGCGGCATAATATTAGAGAATTTCTGTAATATTATCCCAGTATTTCAGTTTCCGCAGACACTGAAATTAAATAAATGAGTATTTCAGTGTCCACAGACACTGAAATACATAGGGGAGCAGGAAAGCAATGCAGGGGGTGTATGACAGGTTCTTTGACACACCCCCTGCATTGTAAAGTGCCATATGACACCCCGCAACTTGTTAAAGCAGGAAATATGGACAAAGGCACAAATAATGGGGGACAAAGCCCTAAAAATAGGGACACTTCTTAAATATCGCTCTTACAAACTTAGAAAGTTGATAGAAAACAGGTTATGCATTAGCATGAATTTCCGAACTATAGAAGTCTGAAAGTCAAATGTGTGCCATTATTTCCTGACTGCAGTCTTCAATGGCTTGTCATAAAACCACAATACTCACTATATAATATAGTAGTATAATAATAATATAATAATTTTTCCCATACTAAGAAATGTTTAAACATAGCTGAGCAGGTGTGCACGTTATGGTTGTCTGCTTAGCATTGCTTAAACATCCCATAGGAGACAAATAAAAATGTCCAGCTGAAAATTTCATACCAAGGTAGTGTAGTGTAGTGGTTAAAGTGCTGGCTTTACATGCAGATGTGCACAGTTTGAGTACCAAGACAAGCAAGTTATTTTTATATGGGAAAGCAGTCTTAAAATTATTTTTTTCAACTTAAATTATGTAGTAACTGTTTTTTTTGTCAACCAGGGTAGTGTAGTTGGTGTAAAATGGAAGTGTAAGTGCATATAACATGTGACACCAACCAAGTATACACAAGTGTCCCATACAGTTTAGTAACACCCCTTGCTAATGTAATGAAAGCAGATAGATGGATGTCATGTAAAGTAAATTATATACACTTACTAAATGAAGTCATTATTCTAATATTTTCTAAACATGAAAAGTGAGCAATGGTTACAATGCTTTGCTATGCTTACCAAGTTTAAGCATCGCTTAGACATGAATGCTAAGCAGCAGGTAGCTCAGCTAACTGGATTTGCTCACTGTTAAGCAGTGCTCAGCAATTATTTATTATTTATTTATTTATTTGCATTTGTTAACCTGGTTGGTCCAGCTGGGTAAGAATTACCCTTTTTCAGTGGAGAAAGCACTGTTCATCTTAGCTTAGCAAATTTGCGCACTGCTTAGCAGAGCTTAACATTCAAAAAATGGTCCAATAATGGCAAAGGGCAGGAATATTACCTTATTTAAACAGCGCAGGTAGGAATACAGCCAGAATCTGTTATAGTTCATCTGCACAGGTACTATGGTGGGTGTAGGAGCACACTTTTAGGTGCAGCACTGGAGCATTCAGGATTCCAGGGTCATGGCTGGACTCCTTGTAGAAAACCATGAGGAGAGACTACTGCAGGACCAGTACTAGGGCTCACAGTACAAAGTGGAGGCTTGGAACCATCTTGCACATGATTTCATTTTATTTATCATTTGTTACCCAGGAATGTCTGACTTGGATCAAAGCCAATTTTCAGCAAAGGCCCAGAGAGAAACACTCCAGACACATGTCTTTATAATGTGGGAGGAAACAGGAGCACCCAAAGGAAACCTACACAAATGCAGAGAGGACATGCAGGCTCCACACAGAAAGCACCCCAGCCAAGAATCGAACCAGAGAACTTTGTACTGTGAAGCAAAAATGCTACCGCTGCACCACTGCGCCACCTCACTAGTGATATTGGCATCCCCTGGACTAGTGAGCAGGTAGAGCACCACTATGCTGGCCCAGTGTATCCAAGATGCATGGGAATGGAATACTCCAGTAGTATCATTATCAAGTAGTTTGTAGTAAATACTAGCCTGAAAATGTGATAGACAGGTATGCATAGTGTTTGTTTTTCTCCCCTACAGCTGCAACAGAGAGGGCTAGTAACGTAGAAGCCCATTCCGACAGACTGCTGATGCTAGTGAGTACAAATCTATTTTGCAGTATGTTGTTCAAATAGCTAAGAAGGAGTACATTGCTTACTGCTAGTAAGTATACTGTTACTGTGTGAACCAAATAAATAAAAAAGTTTGACTGACTAATATCGATGTGTAATAAAGATCCCTACAAAAACTGTTGTGTTTATTCTGGTATATTGTTGCAGACATATAGAATGTATACAGGTTCTTCACAGCAAATGTGGCATACATTAACTGAGGTTGTTCTGTGAACCAGCTGTTAAGAAAAACTGTAGATGGTGGAGCTCTAAAACAAGATATAACTGAAATGTGAAATATATACTGCACTAAGTTCTGAAACCTGAATAGTAATGTGTAAAGTTTCAAAGTGTGTTCCATCCAGCATTGCCTTGTGCTAACCTTTGCTTTCCAGATTGTAGTAATCCAAAGGATTAATGCATGGTACAATAACCATCTGTCATGCTTGCATCACAGGATTACAAGTTCAGACTGTCTAACCAAGAGACTATTAGGCAGAAACCAGTGAAACAAGAAACAGCAGTTCCCCAGTAGCTCAGCAGTAGCACAGTGTGATGGCAAATAGCTTAGTTGTTAATTTTGCACACCCAGACATGGTTTGAATCCTGGGAGTGGTAGTAAGATGTGTGCATATCTACACACAAGGAATCAGGAATAAATGTAAAAACAGTCAAGTAGTGTTAACAGATATTTTCTTTACAAGTAAGGAAATGTTGGTAGTAGCTGTATGAAGGGTATACTAATTAACTGTGTTGAACTGTTCAACTGTCCCATCACATGCCAGCAAATGACAGCAGGATAGGCACATACAACATGCACTCTTCCCGATACATGTCTATCAAGTGTCACGCTGTCACAGCTAGTGGTCACTGCTGCCAATAACCCTGGACACAGATAGGAAACCAGATGAAGTATGCCAGTAGCCCACTCACATAACAACAATTCAGGGTATCCCTCCTGTGCCAGATATGTAATGCTGACATGTATGAGTCCCCTCTAGTCATATACCCAGAGTTGTCACAGTTTGCCCCATACCATTCCAGGTATGTTTGTGCTACAGAAGCTATGGGCCATAGGCAGACATAAAGTGAGGGCAGACTTATAGAGTACTGAGCAGTACTGTTGTGGAAAATAGAAGCATAAACAGTTGTTAATGGACTTTTTGTCTCTCCACCACCCCTAATCTGGATCAATACTATAATTCATATACTACAGGTATGTTTTTCACCAAACCTAATTTTGGGACTTGTGTTCTATTATTGTTCATATATTTGATTGGTTGCAGGTTAACATACTTTGTTCAAATACCATTGTTGGTGGCCTGTTGTCGTCAATGTTACTGGCATGCTGTTACGATGCATACTGTTGTTCCATTTATGCATGTGTTTGTTTTGCTATGCAACTGTTTCAAATCTGTTTATGGGCTTAATTGCAACACCCATGCATGCTGTTATAACTAATCTCGAAATGTGTTGTTCATGACTAACCAACATATTTTTTAAAACCGCAACACCATAGCACATTTGGGAAGGCAGATCCCAATGGATCCGCCTGTCCTGCCTCATCTGGCCATGGCTCTGGGCCTCAGCACATCTGGGACCCAACTCAGGACTTCCTCGTCTGCTGGTTCTGCACCACCTTTGGGTGGAACCACCTCGGGGGATGTGGCTGTCTCCCCCTGGAAGCAGGCATGGACAGGAGCCTGTCACTCACAGTCAGTTCCAGGGTTTGGTGTGCAGCGCTATCTGAGCAGAGCTGGGTGGACAGCTGCATCAGATTGAGGGCTGCCTGGCACACCTCGAGGGGAAAGCTGCCCCTCCTGCCCTGCCCCAGCACAGCCACCTTCAGGGCCGTGAAGGAGCAGTGGTGACTTCCCACGAGTGGGGACCTCAGTTCGACTGTATACATTTGGGGGCTCAAGGGCTTTGGATTCCCATCCACCCTCCCTGTCAAAAGTGTTTACCCTGTCATATGTCATATACCACCCCTGTCTGCTGTCTTGTCTGTCTCATCTGTCTGCAAATGCAACCTATCCCACCCAACCTACCTTCCCAAACATACCTGCAGCCCTTCCCCAACATCCCACTCTTACCTTAAAAACAAAAAGGGCATTTGTCACGCAACAAAAAAAATTGTCCCATATATAGCTCTACATTTCAATCCCATGTACAGTGAATCTAATTAATCAAGCTACAGATTACTCTGCAAATGTCTGTCACCAACACCCCTCCCTGTGGGGTGTGAGGCTGTAAATTCCAAATTTTACATATTTAATTCACAGCTGTTGCTGCCAAAGAAATGTAGAGCTATGGTCCTTTTCTACACCTGTCCTGCACATCCCTAGCTGCTTTTCATAATGTTTTACCCTCTACTTGCACCCATTTCACCACTTTTCTATCACCCTTTTTTCTTTTCTTTAAAGAAAGTTAGCACGGGTTAAGCAGGAGTAAGCGGTGCTAAACAAAGCTAAGACGACTTAACCGTCTGTTAGCAACTCTCAGCTCTGTGCAAAACCGCGCAAACCCATTTACAACTCCTTAAAAGTGCCTTAATCACTCTGTCTCCATCAGCCCTTGTTCTGCTTGGCAACAAAATAACTAGCCATGCCAAGCCTTGAACCCAGGATGCAGTGCACTACAATCACAGCGACATACCACTACACCATCTGAGCTGTGGAACTCTGTGATGCTTTTACAAACATATCAATCATTCTGGTCATTTAACAATAATTACTTCCAAGTCTGGAACACAGGACCCAGTAACATACCTCAACACCATCTGAGCTGTAGGAATTTGTAATGATTTTACAAATATATCTGCACAACAGTCATTCAACATAAGAGGGAATTATATATCCGTAGGACTCATATACATATATATATATATGTATATATATATATATATATATATATACATTTATATATATATGTATAAATATATACATATATATATATATGTATATATATATATATATAGACACCAATCTCACTCACTCTCTCTCTCTCTCTCTCTCTATATATATATATATATATATATATATATATATATTCTTGCATAGATATATAGACAGATGACCACCCTCTTACTGCAACACATCTGCAAAAAGCCTGACAAATTGGGGGGTGGGGGGATAAAGGGCAAACAAAAGTGACATCTTTGAAATATGGCTGTCATAAGCGTAGAATTCTGCTAGAGTGGCATAGTGTGCTTTAACATACAATGCCAGATAGATTCCAGGTTTGAAACACAAACGACTGTCATTATTTACTTATGTCAATGCTCACATCATCCCAGTGATTTCTCAGAAACCCATAACTGCTGTGGCCAACAGACAAAACATATGAGCCACGCATCAGGACAGTGTCTATACATCTGGACAGTGGAGAGGTATGCCTGCAGTCATGTAACAGATTGGAAAAACCCATGACAGCTGCCAATCATGTCACCCAGCACCTTCTGAACCACAGTAGGACCAACATGACACTAACCCAAATCAACTCTGGCAATTACCCATGTATATCCAAATATATCATGCACTACAGGCACAAAACTATAAGGAAAAGCAGATAGAGGTGCATAAATGTCCACCCACAACCATTTGCACCACAGTCACAGGAACATACCAGTACCCCAAATGAACTCTAGAGTAGAACGACTGTTTGAACAAATATATTCTGATTCCCAGTCAGACACAACACTAACATACTGGCCCAACTCAGTGTACTGGAAATCCTGAGGTGTTACAGGACATTTCTCAGTCTGCCCCTACAAACATATGCACCCAATAGACCACCAGAAACCATAGCAGCATGCACAGTCAGAAAGAAAAAGGATCTGTGACACTCACATCTGCTATTCTCCCTACTCAGCCAAACAAACATCTGCACACAACACTGCTACATAATCTTGGCAGTCGCTTCACAATGGCCAGACATACATAACTCTTGTATGTACAGATTTCCATAAAATTTCCAGGGTGTGAGACCATATTCATGGCCACTGCCACATAATTCTTCCAGGAGTCTGCTAAGCCAATGTGATGATACCTTGAGTGCAGTCCCTAAATAATGACATTGCATACCTCTGACACTCTTACTGAAAGACATCTGGGCAAAGCATGACATACTTGGAGGACAGGGGGCCAGAAAGAGGGACATATCTCACATAATGGTGTTACAAACTGAAACAGTTGCCAGTGTCAAAAGCTTTGTTGTAACATAACATCCCTGAATGATATCTGAAACACCAATGGATGTCAACAGTTACTGACTACAATCCTCACATTATCCTACTGCTTTCATAAAAACAGATGTTGTCTGAGGAACAGACCAAACATAACAGGCAAACCTCTGGACAGTCTGTGGACATCAGGACAGTTGAGAGGTATGTCAGAGACATATCACTATCAGACATCAAGTCACTCAGAAAATGCATGTCCAGACTAACCCTGTTAAACTAGCAACCCTCTGTGTATAACAGCACTACTGACTTACAATCTGTACCCAGTTCTGGAGCTTTGTTCCCCATATTGTTGGGCTGTCTCCACATGTCCTCTCCTGAGAGGTCTTCCCACCTACTGTCTGTGAAGCTGTAGCCCCACACCTCCATAATGTCCTTCACACAGGCAAGAAAAAGGGGCAAGGCACACATGAATGCTGTAATTATAACCCTGTGTCGCTATGGCATTGGCAAATGGAAAGATAACACAGCTACTCTGGATGCAAGCAACAAGTGGGAGACACCAATTGGTGAACAGACCATCACCTGCTCATGAGCAGTACCTACAAAAGGCAAGCTGCTGCCTATGCAACACAGGTCACAACACATCTCCACAAAGATAGACTGCAACTACACAAACCAAAACATTTGCATTGTTGTGAGGAAACTCCTGAACACTATAACAGGTATATCAATCATGTAAGCTTGTAATGGAATGCAGAAGGGGGATGCAATTATGTCAAATGAGACATTAAACACTAGGCTGCAACAAGACCTGCTGGATTCACATGCTGCTGTCCAGCACCTATGGCCATTTCCACTTGCCCTGCCTGCATTGACATGGAGTACATCTCTGGCCCCTGAGTCACCCCAGCAAAGGTCAGCTCATGTATGACTACTAATGGAGTCTCTGTTATCCAATACTGAGTGTGTCACTGGTATGCCAGCTACCTGGGATGTTATAATTATTCATATGTCACCTGTGAATGCTACTCTGATACATATGCTTGTCTTACAAATGTAAGAGATGTACATAAGGTATGTGCATACTACACGACAGGTGCAGATGTGTGTGCTGAACTGTATGTGATATACTGAGCCCATACCTGACAACTGTCCAGAGTTTTGCAGACTAACCACATGTCGCCTCATATATGTAGTCAATGCCTCAGACAGTTGTGTATTGTCTGGCACATCACTGGCAACCCATTAAAGACTGATGTCATAATAAATTAGCATACATGTGATTATCAGATGTCATATCTTGCAGAGTATACCTGTGAATGTGACACCCTCTTTGCTGGCAACTAAGTGTGTTTCAGCTAGATTCATAAAGTGACACTATTTATTGGCCTTTGCCCACCACTGATGTGTGCCTTTGTGCAGATGTCTTGCTCTAACAGGAGCTAGGTCTCTCACCAGGAAACCCATGTCAATGCAAGTGTACCTTTTCCTGTAGGATGTTGACATTTGTGCAGTCACTGACACCTGCTTTCTAGCTGTGGAGACACACCAACCTTGCCAGGTCACTCATCCCATCATACGTTTAGACTCCAAATAGAGGCCTGCAAAGTCACAAGAGGTGAAGTGTTGAACATTAGCATACATATACACACCTCCAGGCTGGCTAAACTGTATGATGCACAGGTGACATCCGGAGTGCTGTTAACAGTTGACAAAACACCTACTCAAATCATAGTTAGCTACAGGCCTCCAACCATGACTATGGACACCCACCACACTTATTGGGACCTGCTGGAATCTGTCAGGATTCAATCATCTACCCTGCTCTGGGGTGACTTCAAATACCCAAACATAGTGTGCATGACCTATGCCACCTGGACATGAATGCACATAGATTCCTCGGCTTTGTCAATGGAAATGCAGTGGATCAGCTGGTCAACGCTCCTACTGTAGATGGAAATCTCATGTACCTGGTTCTAGCCAACATGAGTAGCCACTGTAGCACTCCTACAGTGCCATTCCCCTTGGTAATATCTGACCACATAGCCATCACTGTTCAGGTCACATCTCCCCTTTCCCCCCTTTACAGTGTCAAACAGAATGAACTGTACACAAATTACTATAACTCCCCTCAGAACAGGTAGAAGTAGCTGTACAGTCAACGTCCCATTTGTTGGATCTAGCAGCAGTGTCCAGGCCCACACCACAATACTATGTGGGCACCTACATAGCTGTATGGACTCAGCAGTACCTGACAGGACAACATCATCTCCCACAAGGTAGGCTGAATGCCTGTAATGGACAGCAGCAATACAGAAATACCATAATAGATGGAAACAATTGCTGGACGGGCCAAGAAGGAACAGGTGCCTCTTTGTAAGCAATGTCGCCTTGGTCTGCACAAGCAAATGAGGGTACAGTGATGTACCTTAAATCTGTTGATGAGTGCAAATTAGACACATCCACAAAGGCAAATCACTAGGCCTTCCACACATGTCTGCAATTCCAGAGGCAACACACAAATCTGCTCTGTAGTGCTGGTCAATAGCACCACATGCACATATGGCATAGATATAGGCAACTGGCTGCAGACAGGTGAAGTGTAAATGCCACCCGCTGACCCCCCAGTGGTACACATGTTCATGTACAACACCTGCCCCCTCCCCTCATCATCAGGAAGCAGGTCTGTAATGCCCTCTCAAAGGCAACACACAGAGGTCTCTATAGGCATGATACCATCCCTGGCTGCATCCCACATGAACATAGGCATGGGCTCTCAGATCAATTCAGCACTGTAGACAACCACAACCTGAGCACCAGTGTCATCCCATCTGCACAGAGGACACCCACTGTCATCCCTATACACAAAGGAGGAGCAATCCACCAACCCAGCCAATATTGTGCACATCAGCCTAACTAGCCTGCTCTGCAAGGGCATGGAAGGCAGTATCAAGGACATTATGAACAGGGACATTGGCAACATCAAAATGTCTGGGCCCACACACCATGGTATTGTCAAAGGGAAATCAGGCCTGTTAAACCTGATCAACCTCTCTGCAGTGGTCAACAAACATAGGGATGAGTGAAAGAAGGTGAACAATGCCTACCTTCACTTAGCCCAATCCTCTCACACTAATCCCCAGGTGGACAGGATACATACGCCTACACAGCTAGGCATCAACCTGTAGGTAACCAGATGGGTAGCTAACTGGCCCAATGATAGTATCCACTCAGTCAAAGTAGTAGAACCCACCTCTAATAGTAGTTCATCCACAAAAATATACCCAGAGGACTGGTCTGGGGGTCTCTACTGTTTGAGATATATTTATCTGAGGTACAGGACAAAAGCAGTGGTTGTGGCTAACCAGGTGTATGGATGCTTGCAAGCTGCTCACTGTCTTACATTCCCCTACTGATGTGATCATCACCCAAGAGGCACTCACCCAATTGCTGACTGGTACAAGAAGCATCACTGCAAACAGAATGCCAGGAGAGGCATCATTCCCCCTGCTGTGGCAGATGTCATCCACACTAAGTATGACAGTAATTATGTACTGAGCATGCATTCGTGTGAGACAACTTGTGAACTGAGGTTGGTAGCAACCTGGCAGTTTCCCAACATGTGAGCACCATTGTACAGAAGGGTGTCTTCATGGCCCACCTCACAAATATGGGTATGTCATTGGTAGGCCATAGGTAGATGTAAAATGAGGTCAGACCTCTACAGTATTGAGCAGTACTGTTGTAAAAATAGAAGCTTATGCAGTTGTTAATGTACTTTTCTTCTCTCCCCACCCCTCATCTGCATCACTAATTATTAGTCTTATAGTACGGGTATGTTTTTACCAAACGTAGTGTTGGGACATGTGTTCTATTATTGTTCATATAATTAATTGGTTGCATGTTAACATACCTCCTTCAAATACCATTGCTCCTGGCCTGTTACAGTCATTGTTACTGGCATGCTGTTACAATGCTTGCTGCTGTTCCAGTTATGTATGTGTTCGGTTTGCTATGCAACTGTTTCACATCTTTTGTTTTGGATTAATTTGAACACCCAGTCCCAGCAGATCCATCGGTCCTGCCCCATCTGGCCATGGCACTGGGCCCCAGTATGTCTGGGAACCACCCTGGAACTTCAAATTTTGCAGGCCCTGCACCACCTGGGTGCGGGCATGGAGATTACCCCATCATTTGCCATCAGTTCTGGGGTATGGTGTGCAGTGTCATCTGCTCTGAGTTGGGTGGCCAGCAGCACCAAATGGAGGGCTGCCTGGAACACCTTGAGGAGCAGGCTGCCCCTTCTGTTCAGCCCCCAGCCCAGCTACCATCGGGGCTGTGAAGGTGCAGTCATGACTACCTGCAGGTGGGGATGTCAGTACCACCATATCCATACGGGGGCTCATGGGGCCCTGATTCCCAAACACCCTCCCTGCCCAAAGTGTTTACTCCTCACATGTGTCATACACCACCCCTGTCTGCTGTCTTGTCTATCTTGTCTGTCTCCCTACCCAACCTACCTTCCCAGGCATACCTACAATTCTTCCCCAACACCCCCACTTTCACTTTAACAAAGAAAAAAAGGGCATCTGTCCCTAGAAACATTATCGCTCCATACATAGCTGTCCATTTCCCACGTGTCCAGTGGACACATGTAATCTGGTCCAACTGACTTGACAACACATTTCTGTTGTCTTCACCCCTCTCTCTGGGGTTTGAGTGTCCAAATTCACCTCCAAATTCCATACATATGCACAGCCATTGCTGTATTACAAATGGACCTTCCCTACACCCATCCTGCACATCCTTAGCTACCTTTCATATTGTTTTTCCCCTCTGTGTGCCCCTTTCTCACCACTTTCCTATAACCCCTTTTTCTTTTCTTTTAAAGGAATTAGCGCAGGTGTAAATGGGAGTAAGCGGGAGTAAGATAGTTTTTGTTATGCTAAGTGAAGCCAAAATGGATTAAACATCTACACGGTTGACCATATGTTGGCATCACTTAGCATTGCACAAACCCACTTAAAGCCACATAAAACTGTTTTAATCACTCTGTCTCCATCAGCCACTTTCTGCCTAGCAACAAAATAATCAGCGCTGCCAAATCCTGGACCCAGGACCTTGTACACTATAGTCAGAGAACTGCACCACTACCCCAGTTGAGCTGTAGGACTTTTTGATGCTTTACAAACATATCATTCAGTAAAGTCATTCAACAGTAGGGAAAAAGCTCTGTGGAATCACTCAGTTTTTGTGTGTGTATATATATATATATATATATATATATATATATATATATATATATATATATATATGTGTGTGTGTGTGTGTGTGTGTGTGTGTGTGTGTGTGTATATATATATATATATATATATATATATATATATATACATATATATATATATATATATATATATATATATATATTATATATATATATACATACATATATATATATATATATATATATATATATATATATACATACATATATATATATATATATATATATATATATATATATATATAGTTATATATATATATATACATAAATACATATATATATATATATATATATGTGTGTGTACATAACATGTAGTGCAGTCATACCTCAGAACTATACCTCTCAACTTCTTGGTGCAAGTCATCGGGGCAAAGGCTGTCAGAATGGGGGGACAATGGGCCAACGTAGGGATGTAGGTCATCACAGTGATTTACCAGAGAAATACAAATAATTTGTGGAACAGACCAAAAATATGAGCAATATACCTGGACATTCTGAAACAATCTGGCCAGTTAACAGGTGTGCTCAGAACCCCTTAGTGCAATGAATTTGGACCAAGCCTGACAAAGTGGGTGGAGAAAGCCATGAACACAGGGACTTATCTGAAATACTTCAGTAGATAAGCTGAGACAGTTGCTGCAGTAACACTGTCTGTTCAAACATATATTGACTGAAATAGCGCAAATCCAAGACTCAGTTGATTCTCATTAGTTAGTGACTTATATCCTCACATCATCCCACTGATTTGTCACAAATACACAACAGTTATGGGGACCAGACCAAAGATATGAGCCAGACAACTGGACATCCTACGACCATCTGGACATAACATGACATTAGGGAAACCACACTGAGCTGATAAGCATGTCACCAAGCACCATCCAAACTACAGTCAGACTGACACAACACTATCCCGAATCAACTATGGGGAATTACACATGCATTTTCAAATATATCAGGCACTACAGGGATGTAATAGTAGTGAAAAACAGACACCTGTGTGAAAGTGCATACCCACAACCAATTTTACCAGTCACAGTGACATACTGGTAAGCAAAATGAACACTAGAGTATAATGACCGTGTGAACAAAAATATCATATTTGCCACTTACACACTACCCCTACATATACTGGCCCAATTCACAGTGTAGTAGGAATCCTGAGGTGGTGTAGGACATGTCTCAGTCTGCCCCTACAAACATATACAGCCAATAGACTACTGGAAACTGGAGCAGTATGCACAGTCAGATAGAAAAGTAGCCATGACACTTACATATACCCCCCTCGCTACACAGCCCAACTAACATCTACATACTACACTGCTACACAATCCTGGCAGTCTGTTAACAATTGCCAGACATACACAGACCTCTCACCTGTACATATTTCCACAGAATATCCAGGCTTTGTCCTCATATACATGGCTTCTACCTCATAACATGTCTGGCATTCTGCTACATCACTGGGATGATATCAGGAATGAAGGCACTAAATAATGATATGCCATACCTATCAACTTCTTACTGCATGATATCTGGACAAAGATTGACTTAATTGGGGGACAGAGACCCACAAACAGGGGCATATTTGAAATATTGCTGTTAGAATCTGAGAATGTTGCTGGTGTTTCAGGGTGTGTTGTAACATATATTTTCTAAGAGACATGAAGTCAGAAACACAAATGGATGTTAGCATTTACTGACTGCAATCCCCAGAGTATGCTACTGATTTGCCAAGGACAAAATCTGTCTGAGGAACAGACCAAACATAGGAGTTAAACCTCTGGTCATTCTGAAGATAGCGCTAGTTGAGAGTTATGTCAACCACATATCACTGTCAGACTTACCCCCGGATTCTCAAAAGCTTGAACGGAGTGCAAGATGAGTGTAGGAGATCACACAGGCAGTATGTCTGCTGTGCGATCCAGGATCAGCCAGCAGGGGTGTGTATGAGAGCTACAGCACTAATCCTGTAAGGACTAAGCCCTGGTATGCAAATCACCTCATTTACAGGAGAAATCCATGCAAATGAGGTGATTTTGCAATAAAGGAAGCTTGCAAAAGTCCATGCAAGACTCGGTTAGTAACCAAGTACATTTCTGCAAGTTCCAAAACGGAGCCATGACAGCTCCAAATAAAGGCTGCATATCATTGAGGAAGCATGCCAATGGCCAGATATAAGGCCATTGGCATTGCAAACTGTTTAAGAAATAAAAAAAATCAACTTTTATTTTTTTCGCTGATCTCAGCTGTTTAAGCATAGGGCAGTGGCGCGCAAACGAGATTGGGGGGAAAATAAGAAAATAAACTTAAAATGAGCATTCTAACTAAAAGCAGTATTCTGCCATGCAAGTCAATGACAGGCATAAGACAACATGGCCAGTGAGTAGTGGTTGCTAAGGGGGGAGGCTCAATGTGGGACATGTAACTATGCATTAGCAGGCAATCCTATGCAAATGAGGGGAAGGGTAGTGAATCCCAGATTTCCCCAGGGTGTGAGGCAGGTCCCAAGAGTGCAAGAGTATAAATATCTGGGTGCAAGACTAGAATATACGTGACATCATGGGAGTGTGTGGCAGGCATACTGTAAGTGGATTGGAGCCCTGTAGCTCAGGATTGCTCCTAGTAAGCACAGCTAAGCTAGAGGTGTGTTCAAACTGCCTAGCACTCTCTACAAAGTGTAAGCGGGTGTGTGTGCCATGCACCGGATTTTACAGGAAGAAAAAGGAAGTTAAACCAGGAAATAGCAGCTCTGTGCACATTTGAGCGGCACACACAGGGGCTTAAACAGGGAGGCAATGGGAAGGGAAAACAGCAGTAGGAAGGTAATCATGGAGAACTAGCTTAGCTGGCAGGTGAAATGTATCAGAATCAGCCAATTACACAGACAGCAGACCAGCCCAGCCCAGAAAACTACTATAAACTAAGCAAACATCTTACCATCTAGTTTTTCCACACTCTACACCACGGGTGTATACAAGCGGGTACATTTTAACAAACAAACCTACAAAATGAGAAGGGCTGCAGCAGGCAACATAGAACAATATGTGCAAGAGGCTGAGGGTGGTGAGGATGTGAATGCTGCTGAACAACCCACAGTGATGATATGGAGAAGAGTGTACAGACCAAGAGTAACCTACCAGGGGCTACATGAGCTGGAGATAGTGGAGTGCTATAGGGTGGACAGAGACCTACAGCAAATTGTCGAGCTGTGCCGGCCACACCTGACACACCAAACTGAATGAGGGGAACCCATCCCAGTGGATACCAAGGTATGTGTAGGCCTAGGTATACTAGCTACAGGTACCTCCCAAAGCACAACTGAGGATATCATAGGGATCTCACAGGCATCAGCATCCAAAGTATTCCACCAGTTTCTGGATGCCATGTCAGCACATACCAGTGAGCATGTATATTTCTTCAACACACGTGAGGTGTTGACCAGCAATATGCGTCTCTTCCACCAAATAGCAGAATACCCTGGGGTAGTGGGTGCTATAGACTGCACGCACATACACATCAAAGCACCACCCGGTGAGCAGGGTAGAGCCTACATCAACCACAGGGGCATCCCCTCCATCAACTGTCGGGTCATATGTGATGCCCAGGGCATTATAATGAATGTGTGTGCTGGCTGCCCTGGAAGCTATGACGATTCACACATATGGAATCTGACGCAGCTGTACCACAGATTTGCCAATGTGGATATCCCCTACGGTCACCTAGTGGGGGGTGCTGGGTACCCACTGGAGCCGTGGCTGATGACACCCATCAGAAATGCACTCACACCTGAACAACAATGCTATAATGAGGCACATGCCCAGGCCAGACATATAATAGAGCATGTGTTTGGGATACTCAGGTCACAGTTCCAGTGTCTGGACACATCCGGTGGAGCCCTGCAGTATTCACCAGCTACATGTACCAAATTATTATGGTATGTGCTATGCTACACAATATGATCCTGCAGAAACAGCTGCAGCAGGAACAGCATGGGGTGGGGCCACACAGCCCCCCACCAATGCCAAGGTCTGTACAGGCACAGAGTGACTCGGAGGAGGAACAACCTGAGCCTGCTCCAGTAGGCAGAAGGAGGCATGCCCAGTATCACCTAGCCTTGGCAAAGAGGCAATGCATGGCATATGCACTGACACAGTAGGGACCCAGGGAATGATGCCTCTCTCTGACTCGCACAGACAGTAAAAGTGATGCCAAACATAACACTACCTGTGCTCAACCATGTATAGGGAGTGTACTATGCGCATTTGACATAGGCAGCCCTCCAGCACCATCCTCAAGTCTGGCACACCCACAAGGTAAGTCAATCAACCTACCATTTGCCAAATGGAGTAGAATGTGTTGTTACCTGTAGCTATGGTATGGATGTCAGCATGCATGGGAATTGGGTGGGCGAATGTTATGGCAGCAGAGAGTAGACACCCATAGTGGCACCATGACATCTGTAACACAAACTGGAGTCACCATAGTAGCCAGTACTACACAGGGTGACAAAACCCACTGCAGAAAATGGGCTGAGTGACATGTATGTCCATAAGACCCACACATGCCAGTCAGAAAGGTGCACATACCCAACAACAGTTTCAGCCAGCAGGACAGGTGTATACAAACACAAATAAATGCTGTACTATGGCCTCTGAATGAGCCCTATGGGTAAACCCTCTCCCACGCCTACACAGACAGACTACAGCAGGTCAGGCAGTTGGATGTAAGTTGTGAAGTCTAGTAAGTCAGAAACTAATATGTAGGTAATTAAAGGTAACTGTAGTACACTGGTATCCCTCTAGGCAGCATGATAGGTAAGACTACAGACTGAAATGGAGTACCTGACATACTAGTACAGTCCTATTAAATGTGTACAAGTGTCAGGTGTAGCCCCCCATCCTACGTAGACTTATAGTAACAGTCAGGTGTGCCCCTCCACTCCTGTGTATAAATGTAGAAAGAGTCAGGTGCCCCCCCGCTATGCAGACATGTAGCAACAGTCAATGCCAAATGACAGATGGATACCCTGCAGACACAACATGCTACCTGTCGGTGTACAACACCAAGGTCAGCACTGCAGTACAAATTACCTGGACTTGATGCACACATGCAGTACAGATGGCCATACTGGGCATGCTCACACACATAAACGCATGAAGACCATGTACGCAAATACCAGTGGACCAGACATATATGGCAGTAGCAGTTCTTAGTGCAGACACATGTCAGTATGCACCACTCCTGCCTCTCACACACAGTGGATAGGAATACAGACACATATGTAAGGAAAACACACTATAATAAGCCAAAGGTAGATGGACATAGATGTGTGGAAGAGGGTGACTGTGACAAGGAGCCATCTGGGCCTGTTCCACCCAGCACACAGCCAAAGGGCTCCAAACACATGAGGTGCAGATGTCACTCACTGCAGATACTAGCCACCAGTATCTGTCAGCATGACAGACTATGTGGTGCACGTGCCAGCTGTGCAGCATTACTGTACAAGGAAGTAGTCATCTAGTAGCTGTATACACGTACCCATGACATATGAACCCCATGTGTGCCCGCATGTGGCATGTCAGCCCCTACATGAATGGGTTATGGAACATGCACACAACACCCTCCCCATAGAATTATTATGGCAAGCCTGCTGAGGTCATCCAATGTGTAATACACCTTTGGGAGAGCTGTAGCTCAGTAATCTCCATGGCGTGTCCCATAACTGTACACTGCTGTAGTGATAAACTAGTTAGGTAGTAGTTCTAACCACAGACTTGGAAATTGTGTGAGTCTGTGTTTGTGTATCTGTCTGTCTCTGATTGTGGAGAGAGAAATGCTTTTTAGGCTACTCATACTCCAGACAATTCATATACTCAACTTTGGCAAGGCTGCTGATGTCACTCACCTAGAAATACACCTCTGGGAAAATTATAGCCCAGTGGTCTCCGTGGCATGTTCTGTAACTGGGTACTGCTGTAGTGTGATAAAGTAGTCAGATAGGTGTTCTAACCCCATACCTGCCAACTGTGTGTGTCTGACTGAGTAGAGAGCAATGCTTTTTAGGCTACTCACACTCCGTCCAATTCATATACTCAACTTTGGCAAAGTTGCTGATGTCACTCACCTAGAAATACATCTCTGGGAAGATTATAGCCCAGTAATCCCCATAGTGTGTCCTATAACTGCATATTGCTGAAGTATGATAAAGTAGTTAGGTAGCTGTTCTAACCCAAAACCTGGCAAATGTGTGTGTGTGTCTGAGTGAGTGAAAAGCAATACTTTTTAGGCTACTCACACTCCATACAACTCATAAACTCAACTTTTGCAAGGCTGCTGATGTCACTCACCTAGAAATACACTTCTGGGAAAATCGTTACCTAGTACTTTCCGTAGGGCATCCTGTAACTGCATACTGCTGTAGTGTGATAAAATAGTTAAGTAGCTACCCCTGACCAAGGT
>NC_056733.1:1312891886-1312907376 GCF_019279795.1 Protopterus annectens
TAATACTGGGCCATATACCAATGTTACATACACTGGCCTCTGGAGTGCATTAAGGCACACATGCATTGTGTAGGTGAAACCCAGACATATATGGCCCCAACCCCCCAGTATGTGTGGGGGACACAACAGCAGTGGAGTGATGGCAGGAATGACAGCATGACATACACACAGCCCACTACAGAACAACCCCTGACATCATGTCATATGTGCAAAGCCTGGTATGTAGGTGGAGGACAGAGGCTGGAACACAGGCACTTATGTGCATAACTGTTGTCATACAGTAAGCAAGATATGTATACGCAGTAATATATCTATATTAGAATATATGCATACTTATTTATACATATATGTTCACCATATGTCCTGCAGCACATGGGAGTGGAGCCCTACCTCAGCCCCACAATCCCAATCTCTGTGTGTAGCGATGTCATTTATGTAGTGCAGGTATATTTGTAGACTATTGCTCGTAATATGGTGGATTGTTTTCACAGAAATGGTGTGTGTGGGAGGCCACATCTGCTAATAACATGCGCCCATTGGCCATTTACAGACATCCTAAGGTCGTTATTAGTACAGTACCACTGCTAGCACAGTAATGCCCCTGTGGACTACAGCTGTGATAAGGCTAATATATGTGGACAGTCTGACACACTGGTCAGTCCAGGGGTATACAGAACCCCTTCATGCAAGATATGTGGACCAAGCCTGTCAATGTGGATGTTTATATTGCTATAGATGGGTATATGTACATACTGGTATACATTTGCCCCATAGGTTATGCATTCATACACCCTGTTTGTCCTGACACATAATAAATCACGGTACAGAGGTGCTAAGGCTACATACTATCCATCAATTTTAGTTACTGACATATAATCTGGAATAGCATCCCACTGTTGTCTGACATACATGATTGTTATGGTGTCCGGGCAGCAGTACATCTGACAAGTATCTGGACATGACATCTCACTGATAAGTACAGTAAGCTGCTAGGCATGTAACAAAGCACAGTTCAGGCTACAGACAGACTCCAACACTGGCTACACTTCTTTTGATTTCTCCAAGTCTTTGCTCTATCATGACGCCGTAATGGACCCCATTCCTAAGCTGGGAGTACTTATTAAAGTTCATGAAATTAGTATTATTTCACCTTTTGATGTTAGCCAAAGTGCTCTTCGTAGGTACCCGGCACAATGTGCCCAGCAATGATTCCCTTCTGCAATCTATACGGTAAAAGTTATATGAATTGGTAACATATCTAAATATGATTGTAAATTCTTTTTATAAGACCAGTGCTGCTCCTACTACTATTGGAACTGTCTGGGTATCTTTCTTCCATATGGCTCTCGCTTCGCCTACAGATCAAGGTATTTATGACTTTGTGTTTCCTCTGCACAAGACACTATAGTCAATAGGTGTGACAATTTCAATGATCAATGCTACTTTTGACTTCTTTCTTGGACTACTATGTCCAGTTTTCTAGCATCCATCTTTTGGATTGTTGGTATCATTGAGTGATCCCATGATGTAAACTTCATCATTTTCTAGATTTCGTGGCTGATGTTTCCAATGTTTTTCAGCCACTTTAATTGCTAATGTTTACACAACTCCAGTGTAACAATTGCCACATTATTATGCCTCAGTATACAGTCCCGCCTGCTATTAGAGCACGTAGAACCAGCAATAAGGTGTAACTGTTTCCAACTCGTTCCACAAAAACCTAAGTAGTTGGCGTCTGCTTCTCCCACATGCGTTCAATGGACTGGTAAACTATGTACGCAGCCCACTATCTTGGGCTGCCAATATTAATCATTTCTTTTGATGTAAATCTACCTCTTTCCACCATTCCTGCATTCATTCTGATCAACATGAGGATCTTCCAGAAGTTTTTATACTTGCAACTATATTTATGTTTTTTCCACGCTTTCTTACCTTCTTCTCATCTGATCCTTCACTCTTATATTCTTTCTTCTTTTTAGCACATTCAGCTGCTGCCTGGTTTTATCCACTTCTGGGTTTGATTTCATTCCTGCTGGACGTCGTATATGATTCTGCTAAATTAAGCAGAGATGTCATCTTAGATTTATTCTCTCATGTTTCAAAACTTTCACCACATTTGGATCTTAAGAGGTCAATAGATATGTGTGGAGTCCCACGATTGCAGATCTATACATGTAATCAATTTCATGAGGCCCATCCCTCTTTCAGAACAGGGATATATAATCTTGGTATACATTGATTTTATAAATCATTTGGTGAGTATGAAGCTAATTCTTCTTGTTTTGATATCCAGTCTATCCAACACTCCCTTTTGTGGCCAGTCAGTCACTCCAAAACTATAAGTTAGGATTGCGGAAGAGCAAATTGGGATTTATAGCTTGGATCTTAAGTTCCTAGGTGTCAATGCTGTTTTCAGGATTAATTTAAATCTTCTAGTACTCCTTACTAAGCCCATTCGCATTTGTTCATGTTTTATTGCTGATCCTTCATCATCAGTTCCCAAGTATTTATACACCCTCTTGCTCAAGTTCTTTATATCACATTCTTGTCCCAAACTGATGTTTTCCTGGTGCTGCAATTTTCTCTTTTAAAGGTTGCTTTTTGCACATTTACTTCAAGACCAATGACATTCGATATCATCTGAAAAGTTTTGATAACCTGCAGCTGTGTTTTCAGTTCTTCTTTATCTGATGAGCTATACAATTTTAAATCATCAACAAAAAGAAGATGTATAATTACTTTTGTTGTTTGCTAGAAGCCAAATTGTAGCCATGGCCTAGGCTGTTACAAGCAGCTTAATGGGTTAATGGCAAGACAGAATAACAAGGGTGATGAGAGTCACCCTGGAATATCCCCTTGAATTTTTATCATCCTGATAATAATCTGTCCCTTATCATGGCTTAATTGCAAAGTGGTTCGCCACTGTTCTCCATGGTTACTGTAATAATGTAATCAATCAGTGTAGGGGTGCATCTTAACTACATCTCCTATAGAATACATGTACCTGCATAGATAGTAGGCTCTCAGGCATGTCACATCACAGAGCAACAGACACCTGTGTGGAAAGTACATAACCATAACTAATGTGAACACAGCCACATATGGCAAGTTTCAGCGCATCTATTACAGTATATGAACCATCTGATGCGGCCACCATCCTCATATGAGCCACTCACACAACAACTTACATATACGGGGCCGCCATTGTGGTCCGATGGCTGTCTGTGATTTGGAATATGTGTGTTTGCCCCTACAAACATGTAAGCTGATAGGTGACATACAGTGGAGCAGGAAGATGTAAATCAGATAGAACAGGGACAAAGAACAATGATGATCTGCTACAGTCCCTACAGACAGGCCAAGGTACATATGCACTAAACACACATTGTTGGACAATTACCAGATCTCTTACACATACCCCAGTACTGTACACACAACCACAGAATGCCCAGGCTATGTCCTCAAATACATCCCCTACTATACATAATATTTGTAACAATCCGATGTCCTTACACTGGCTTATCAGATATGTCAATGAACAGGTGTACAGAACATATGCACCCCTCTACTCCATGACACATATGTACAAAGGTTGACAGGTGGTTGTGGCTGGAGGCACAAACACAGGCCCAATATTGACATGTCACTGTGGATGACTCTATACATCTCCTGTCGTAACAGGGTGTGATGCAACATATATCCCAGGAGGGATAAGTGACGCCAGTAACTCTCCGGCTGTTACCATCTACTGACTGCAATCCACACACTACCTTCTGCAGTTGAGAGATAGGTGCTCTGTGGGTAGTGCACAAGGAGCATAAAGGCACCACGCACTGTTCAGTCTGCAGATGACCCTACAGATGGGATTCATCATAAACATAGCACTGACATGACAAGTATTAAAAACATGTAGATGTTTGGCACCAAGGCTGTACACCCTGTTAAACCAATAGTAAACCTAACTGCAGTATAGCAGCACTTACAGTCTGTAGTCAGGCAGGCAGCATCCTCCGTGTGTTGGCCTGTTTCACAGTGTATGTTGTCAGAGTGTAAGTCCTCAAGCCATCTGTGATTCTCTGTTACAAACAACAGATCTAGTTCCTGCTCACAGTAGAAATGTAGTAAGCCCAACACCAACACAGACGTCCTAGGATACTGGAGTGTATTCCTGCAATTGGCTATGGGAATGTTACCACAGCTGTTCCACATGCAATCAGCTAAAGTTGAGGCTGTAATATGTGAGGCCATCACCTGATCAAGGAGCATTACTGATAATACACATGCCACTGCCTAAGCAAAGCACGTAAGTTCTCCACATCCACCAGGGAGGGAGTGTGAGGAGGCAGACAGAGGCAAAAGATAAGCCGTGCGGTGGGTTGGGAGTAGAAAGTAAGCATGTTTGTAGTCACACACCTACCAGTCCAGTGGGTATTGAATCTGTGGACTGACTATGTACTGACATCACATCTGTTATCCCCTGCATGATGGATATTGCTATTTAAGCTTAAGGGCACCATATAAGAGATTTTGAAACAACTCAATGACATCCAGTTGTTGAAGGTTACACTCACAACCACCTTCACACAGAACATGAACAGACAAACACATCAACACATTAAAGACACACACCTGTCAACTGATTAGACCCCTACTCAACTAGTTATTATATTATGTTAATTATGCCATTACAGAATATGCTACCGCACTGCAGTGCTTTTTTCCAAAGGTTTATTTCACATTGAGTGACATTGAGCTTTTCAGGCTTGCTTAGTTGTTGCTGCACCTACCAAGAGGAGAAAAACGCTTGAGAGAAGTAGTGGAGGCACTTTTTGTGATTTTAAGTATTTTCTTCTGATTTTGTTAAGTTTTACTGCTTTATACTTACTTTTGGCATTTTCTGGCTTACAAAGTTTATATCTGTAACAGTAACAGTACTTGGAACACATCTAGAGCTGGCTTCATTGCATTTCTCTGTTGCACTTAATTTAAAATCATTTTTTCTCTAAAACCGTATTTTACCTAGATTTTTGGCCCAGCACTCAAGTGTGGGTCATTTATTGCACTGTTGTGACTAGCTTGCATGTTTGTATCTCTGCTACCTTTTAAACTACAAACACAAAAAGAAAAATCTTGCTTTTTCCACTTTCTGAACTTAAGAAAGTTCAGTTACAGATTTGCTGTTCTGAACTGTTTGGAAGTTTCTAGAAGGCCGTGCTTGCTTGGGCTAAAGGGAAGTCTCTGTGTTCACTCAGTGGGGTGGTTAACAACACTGAACAGAGCCTGCCTGTCCTCTGGAGGAGTGGTTACTACCAGAAGCTGTAGTTTATTGGCTATTTTGGGTCAATTTTAAACTCATTGATCTCTCTTTAAACCAGGCTGCCTCATGGTTTTGGCGCTCTTTCAGGCTTGTTAGCTGTTGAAGCACCTACCAAGAGGAGAAAATGCTGAGAGAAGGAAAGCGGTTTCATACTTTTGTGATTTTTAAGTATTTTCTTTCTGATTTCTGTTAAGTTTTACTACTTTGCCACCCACTTCTTTGGCATTTTCCAGGCTTCATAAAGTTTATATCTGTAACAGTAACAGTACTTGGAACACATCTAGAGCCTGTTTACTGCATTTGTAAGGTTGCACTTAATTTAAAATCATTTTTCTCTAAAACTGCATTTTACCTGATTTTTGGCATAGCACTCAAGTGTGGGGTCACTATTGCACTGTTGTGATTATTTTGCTGCTTGTGTATCTCTCTGCTACCTTAACCATAAACAAAAGAAAACAAAAATGTGCAATCTTTGTTTTTTCCCATTTTCTGAGGTAAAAGTTAAGAAAGTTCAGTTACAGATTTGCTGTTCTGAACTGTTTGAAGTTTCTAGCGTCAGTGCTTGCTTGGGCTAAAAGGGAAGTCTCCTGTGTTCACCAGTGAGTGGTTGCACACTGAACAGCCTGCCTTTCCCTGGAGGAGTGGTTACTACCTAGAAGCTGTAGTTTTATTGGCCATTTTGGGTCAGTTCTAAACTCCTTGAGCTCTCTTAAAACCAGGCTGCATCATGTTTTGGTGTCTTTTCAGGTTTGCTAGTTATTATTGTTGAAGCACCTACCAAGAGGAGAAATGCTGGAGAGAAGAAAATGAGCCACTCTTTTTGTGATTTTAAGTATTTTCTTCTGATTTTTTTTGTTAAGTTTATTACTGCTTTGCACCGCACCTACTTTTTTGGCATTTTCCAGCTTGATACAAGTTTATATCCTGTACATGTAACAGTACTTGGAACACATCCCAGAGCCTGTTTACTGCATTTCCTGTGTGTGCAATTTAATTTAAAAATCGTTTTTTCTCTAAAACTGCATTTATCTGATTTTGGCCTAGCACTCAAGTTAAGTGGGGTCATGTATTGCACTGTTGTGATTATTTTGCTGCTTGTGTATCTCTGCTACCTTTAAACTACAGCAAAAAGGAAAAAAAAAAACAAATAAATCTTGCTGTTTTCCCACTTTCTGCAAGTTAAGAAAGTTCAATTACAGATTTGCTGTTCTGAACTGTTTGGAAGTTTCTAGAAGGCCAGTGCTTGCTTGGGATAAGGGGAAGTCTCTGTGTTCAACAGTGGGAGAGGTTAACACTGATAGCCTGCCTGTACCTGGAGGAGTGGTTACTACCTAGAAGCTGTAGTTTTATTGGTCATTTTGGGTCAATTCTAAATGCCTTGATCTCTCTGTCTCTTAAAACCAGGCTGCCTCATGGTTTTGGTGTCTTTTCAGGCTTGCTAGTTGTTGCTGAAGCACCTACCAAGAGGAGAAAATGCTGAGAGAAGAAAAGGAGCCACTTTGTGATTTTAAGTATTTTCTTCTGATTTTTTTGTTAAGTTTTTTACTGCTTTACGCGCCGCTTCACTTTTTGGCATTTTCCGCTTGCTACAAGTTTATATCTGTAACAGTAACAGTACTTGGAAACACATCTAGAGTTTCCTGTTTACTGCATTTCCTGTGTTGCAACTTAATTTAAAATCGTTTTTTTTTCTCTAAAAACTGCATTTTACCTGATTTTGGCCTAGCACCGGCGTGTGGGGTCATTTATTGCACTGTTGTGACTATTTTGCTGCTTGTGTATCTCCTGCTACCTTTAAACTTTGCTACAGCAAAAGGAAAAAAACAAATAAAATCTTGCCGTTTTCCCACTTTCTGAAAAGTTAAGAAAATTCAGTTACAGATTTGCTGTTCTGAACTGTTTGGAAGTTTCTAGAAGGCCACAGTGCTTGCTTGGGCTAAAGGGGAAGTCTCCTGTGTTCACCAGTGGGAGCGGGTTAACACTGAACAGCTCTGCCTGTCCCTGATAGGGGTGGTTACTACTCAGGAAGCTGTAGTTTTTATTGGCCATTTGGGTCAATTCTAAATTCCTTGATCTTCTCTCTTTAAACCAGGCTGCCTCTGGTGGTTTTGGTGTCTTTCAGGCTTGCTAGTTGTTGCTGAAGTAATCATGAAGAGGAAAAACGCTGAGAGAGAAGCAAAAAGGAGCCACTTTTTGTGATTTTAAGCATTTTCTTCTTGATTTTTGTTAAGTTTTACTGCTTTTGCCGCCTACTTTTGGTATTTTCCGCTTGCTAAAGTTTATATCTGTAACAGTAACAGTACTTGGAACACATCTAGAGCCTGTTTACTGCATTTCAAAGGTACCCTTAATTTAAAATTGTTTTTTTTCTAAAACTGCATTTTACCTTGAGGATTTGGCCTGCAGTAGCAATTGCTGTGGGGTCATTTATTGCACTGTTGTGATTATTTTGCTACTTGTGTATTTCACACGCAACCATAACAAAAAGAAAAAAAACTTTGCTTTTTTCCTGCCTTCCTGAAAGTTGGTAAAAGTTCAGTTACAGATTTGCTGTTCTGAACTGTTTGAAGTTTCAGAAGGCCAGTGCTTGCTTGGGCTAGCAAAAGTCTCCCCTGTGCTCACCAGTGGAGTACAACACCAACAACCCGGCCTGTCCCTGGAGGAGTGGTTTACCTAGAAGTGTAGTTTTATTGGCCATTTGGGTAAATTCAAACCCTTGATCTCTCTCTTAAACCCTACAACTCTTCGGCGCGTGTTTCTATGCACTGAGCAGCCGGGGCACCGTTGCTCTAAAACAGGTTTAAACTATTCCAGGCTCCACAAACCAAGGTTCTTCACTTTTCCTTAGAACTGTCTAAACTCTCAAAGTAATCACCTATTCTCTTTCTAAAGCCCCACCTGCTCAGCTCTTAAGAAAGCCACTAATCCACCACAAAAGCACCACACCTCTTGACTTCATAAGTATTAGATTCCGATTATCCTTCCTGATCATGTGAAAAATCAGTTCCCTTCCTAATCTGATCAGTAAAAAAACAGTAAGTGCTCCCTATACTAATCTGAAAGGTGTCCAAGGGTCAGTTTTGCTACATTTCCAGTCCAGCTTGTGAATCTGGAATTTTAGGCACCGGGTTTTATGTGCTTTGACAACCCTCTCCTCCTTCCACCAACTCTATTGACAAGTGAGAGATGCAGTTACACAGCCAAACTGGAGGCAGAGCTCTCACAACCAAGATCAAGCACAGTCAGTCAGGAAAGGTAACCACCCACACCACAAATCCAGTCTCACACAGACCTATCTTCGCATACCCAAACACATAAACACACAAAACATACTGAGGTCTCTAACAAAAATCTGCTCTAAACAAAGTAAGCAAAGACCTCTCAAGCAGATACATATCCAAGCAACAGCCACCCTCAACAATACCTACAAATCACATATTCATAAAATCAGTGTGCCTCACAGTCATGCGCCCATAAGGCCAAAAACACACCAAATAGACTGGTTATAGGGGACTCTATTGTCCGCACACTGACGCCCCAATTTCCGCCAGACCGAATGGCGAGAAGGTCACTGTGTTGCCCGTCGGGTGCCAGGATCTACATAACGTTAGCACTCAGCCCCAAAGGGCATAAGTATGACCATTGTCCATGCTGGTGTGAATGACCTGAAACGACTCCTCCTGGACTACATAAGGAAAAGAGACATAGAGGAAAGCCTTCGATTCATGGTAGCCCAGGCTGGTATGTCCCCTGACCTCTGAGGCAGCATCTTTGCCTCACCAAGAATGATGCCATATAAAGACAAAATGATCAGTTTCAACAATTGGCTAGAGTATTGGTGTCATCTGGGGCAAATCCAGTGTCTGTCAGCCTGGGATGACATGCCCCGATGTCGCCATAGGGACGGCTTGCACCTGTCACCCTTAGGGCTGACTGGCCAAGGCTCTGGCTACAATTTCTATAGTGCCTTTTTGTGGCGTCTCAAAGGACAAACCACCCATATAGATGCAACCCCAAAGATAAAAACTAAAGGTAATGCTACTCAATGCCAGAAGTCTAAATTTCAAGATGCACATACTCAGACTCCTCAGTATGAGGAAATCGAAGGTCTGTGCAGTAACAGAAACCTGGTTCAAGACCTCTGAGAGCACCCAGCACTACCATATTATAACTCATAATATGCTTCGCCCCAAAACCTCGGATCACACAAAAGGAGGGCATCTATATTCATCAAAGATACCGGCACCTCCAGCTTAGTCGCACTGCACCCAGCATCGGAGACCATCCATGTGTAACCAACAGCGGCAAACGTCTTTCAGTTTGTAGCCTGCCATGAACACCTCCCTATTACAGGTGTGGGAACCCCACCCCAGGACTCCCTGAGAGAACACTGGAGAATATGAAGGTCTCTCCCAAATGATCATGTTATTGGGTGACTTTAACTACCCAAACGTTGACTGGGAAAACTACTCAAGCCCAATGCCTCGCCAATGGTTCTTTGAATTTATATAACCCAACGCAATGGGAAATGCGGTAGTCACCACCCCAAGCAAGAGGAACAACATATTGGACCCAATAATACAACATGGGGACTTTATGTTCCACACCAGAGGTAAACCTCATTGGAAGAGATCAGACCATAAACAAATTTCCTTGACATCCATATCCCGTCCTCATCCCCAGCCAAGGAAATCACTGTAAAGAATTTCTCCAGCTAACTTTGCACTTTGAGACTGAGGTGGAACTTTCAAAGCCCCACAGAGGTGATATCACAGCCCAATCCACAGAATCTCTTTACAATGCATTCATGAGCACCTGCAGGAATGTATGGATCGTATATCCCAAATAAAAGTAAGACTCTACTCCTCCAAAAACAGAGTCTGTGACCCCGCCATAAATAAGCTATACAATGAAGGAGGAAGCTACTATATGACAGAGCAAAATCCCAAAAGGAAGGTATCCTGATCAGTATTAGCAAGAAACTTCAATCCCTCATAAAATCATCAAAGGCCAGTTTCCTCAAAGAAAAATTGCCCCATACACACCAAAGATAATCACAAGGCCTTCTTTAGTTAGGGGTCAGAAACATGGGTGGAAACCCAGACATATGCTCTGAATTGCTGCATAATGGTACAAAATATACCGAATCCTACAGACATAGCCAACATCCTGGCAGAAAGATTCAGCGTAAACTTCTTCCCCTTCGCCTTCCAAAGGCAAACGCCATCCCAACTGGCTGGGTCTCCCTGACATCACCAGATGTACAGGGTGAAAGCTGCCTCCCTCCAAAGCAAAAAACACAGTGATCTATGTGGGACCGGACAGTGTCCCAGGCTGTGTCTTACACGTAGCTCCAAGTAGTTGTCCTGAACCTCACATTAAGTCACACTGTTCAAACTTAGCCTTTACTACAGGATATGTACCCAAAGAATAAGCATACCAGCTACAGTGGTCCTACCTACAAAGTTGGTGCTACATGTCTGACCCTCTGAAACTATCGCCCCATAAGCTTCTCGGACTAGTCTGGAGGTCTGTAAAGCTATGGAGTGTATTATCATGGAACTTACAACAAAGACATTGGAAGCCTTCTAGACACTGGACCCCACCCAATCTGCCGCCTGTTAAGCAGGAAGATCTTTGCCTTCAACCTAGTTGATTTCTTTGAAACAGTTACCAAAAGCTAGATGAGGGCAAGGTAGTCCCACACAGCCTATCTGGACCTCGTAAAGCCTTTCGCTTCGAGAATACTCCCGCCACTCGCAGGCATCATAAATAATGTAAGCTACTAACCAACTTAAATATCAACCCCTATATCACAAGATGGGCTGCAAACTGGCTCAGAGGATAGAACCCACATGGTCAGAATCACAGGTGCCATGTTCGAATCCAAACCAGTTACAAGTTGGCATCCCACAGGGCTCAGTTCTGGGGACCTCTCCTTGTTCAGTATATACTTCTCTGAGGTTCAATGGCACACGGGGATTATGGCTGACAAAGTTCGGTAGATGACTGCAAACTGGGGGCCCATAATCGAATCTCCAGCTGACACAAGCATCCTCCAAAAAAGGGTCTCACAGAGATGGATGCTTGGGTGGCAGAGCCAATGCACTGCCTCAAGCTAAATGCTAAAAGTATAGTCATCCCCTTTGGGAAAAACAAGGTGCTCACAAATTACCACATAGGTGGTATTCCATTAAGTATGGAAGAAGTAATTAGAGATTTGGGGACCAACGTTGAGATAGTAATCTCTCCTTTGATAATCACGTTGCAAAGTGGTTAGAAAGACCTTCTATATAGCCCACCTTATCACGAAAGGGTTTGCATCTAGATCAAGAGAGGTCATTGTGCCCTCTACTTGTCACCATCAGGCCCATAATGAATACAATGCCCTCTTTTGGGATGTACCTTACCTGGACACCTGCAGCAACTGGAGAGACCCCAAAATTGCACCTCACCAAGAGGATCATGGGCTACAAACAGATGTCCCATGCAGCTCAACTAAAGAAACTCCAGCTCTACTCAGTTGCTACAGCCTCACTCAGAGGTGAATTATGCCTGACGATGTAAGCCATGTCAAACCCAGAATTAATGGACATGCTCCACCTCAAAAAATCCAAGTCCATTAGAGCTACACGCTCCAGGGACCTACACCTCAGCACAAAAATAAATAGGACATGCTGGAGGGACAGATTCATTTCCAAAAGGCTCCCCTCACTCTGGAATAGAATCCCAATTCATGTTAGACATTGCCCTCATTGACCCTCTTCAAGCTGAGAAATTTGGACGTTGTGATGGGAAATTGCAAATTCACCCCTGGGATCTCTCCTGTGTCCCTGCTAGACAGAGGCACAGTAAACTAATCTTAAAAGGATCTCTTCTGCGACCTACTTTACAGAGGCACAGTAGGCTAATCTAATAGGAGCGGAAGTGACCAAAATACATAATCTGGCTAGGCTTATAAATACCCTAGGGCAGATAGCCTAGTATCTACCTATGAACCTATGAACCTATAATCAGCAGGACTGCCAAAGTAGAGCAAATGAATTGTAGTGAGTGTGACTAGCCAAACATGCATTGCTCTCTACACAGGCATAGGAACAGACACAAAAGCATCCACAACTCCCATGTGTGTGAGAATAGAGGCCCCTACCAGAATTCCCAGTATGTCACTAATTGCCAGCATTACATTGTTACAAGCGTGCACCACAGAGATTGCTGAGTTGCTCTTTCCCCAAAGGTGTACTTCACAGTGATTGACATCAGCAGGATTGCACAAAGTAGGGCACTGAATTGTATTGAGTGTGACCTTTAACATAAAGTGCCCTAATTAGTCTGGTATGCATTAACTGCTGTTCTGGCCAGAACAAAACAACCTGCCTTTGCAGGTCATGACTCCAGGACCCCTGTACACTTATAGTCTGGGCAGTAAATAACCACTAAGCCATCACAACAGCATACATGGGAACTGCAGAAATTCCACCAAAGTAATCCCACCATAGGCTAATCAAACTGAACATGTGACAGAAATGTATATACAGTTGTCTGTAAAATACCTCTCCAAGGCCAACATCATGCTACTCAAGGCAGAAGTGACAATGTTTGTGACACCCATGGAGACAGGAGCTGACAGTTCAACTGATGAAACCTGCACTAAGGCACTGTATGAGCACAGCCACTTGTGCAAGATTCCTGACATCCCACATAGAACCACAACACTCACCTCCCAAATAATCAAGCCAGTCTGGTGGTCTCCTGCCATTAACAGAGTATACAACAGACGGTAGACACTGTTGAAGAAAGAAGGATAATCAAAGGATGCAAACAACTCCCTTACCACAGCCCCAGTAAGACATTGAGATCCCTCATGGAATCCTCCAAAGCGATAGGCAGCTTATGTAACTAAAATTGCCAACGGATTCCACAGACAAAACCACACAGCATTCTATAGTTATGCCCGAATTCTAACTGGCAATGCTTAAAGTGCTCTGAGCTGCACAGAATGGTAGCTGGCAGGACTGTCTCATGGAATGTGCCAATATCCTGGGCAGACTGATTTAGTGCCAGGCCCTCACCCGCCTCAACCCCCAAAAGGGCCCATGTCAATACGAAGGGGTCCATCACTGCCCAGCAATCATGGCCACACAGGCAGCAGTTCCACTACCCACAGCCAAAATACATTATCCATGAGACCAGACGAGATGATCCTGGGCTGTGTACCATATGAACTACAAAAATGGCAATGGCAACCACCTAACTGTCATGTGTAATCATAGCCTCGATTCGCTGGCCTAAAGTGCCCACCTGGAGTGGTGCACACAGCTGCAGCTATCCCATTCTGGGGATTCACCTGTGATCCTGGAACTACCGCTCACATCAGTCTGAGAGCCTGACTCCTGCATGGGCTATGAATGCATTATCAGATGTTTTGAATGCAGACATTGGCAACCTCAAAACACTGGACCCCGCCAAAGATTGTAAATGAGGGCCAGTCCTGTTCCGAAACTACTGACTGCTTTAACTCAGTCTGCATATAGCTGTTGAAGAGAGGGTAAGGCAGTCCACAAAGCCATGTGGACCTCAACAAGCCCTCTTCAACACCATCCCAGTCTGGAAACCGTAGATTAATCAGATTAATTCAGCCATGCAATCCTTATGCCACTCAATGGTTTGCCACATGGCTTACCGCTGACAGAACCCAAAATCAGAGAAAAATTGACTCCAACCATCTCAGACAAGGACAAGTGGAGTACCTCATAGGGTTCAGTCCTGGGACACTGTTGTTTGGAATCTACATCTCTGTATACAGGCTAGCAGCATGGGTTCTACAAAGGTAAATAACAGATGACTGCAAAAATGGGGCTCATTATGAGCCTGACTGTACTGCAGGAGAGGCATGGGATACCAGCCTGAGGTCATATACAGGTGGGATGGAGTATTGTTAACATCTTGTGCCTCACAGTGTGTCCTGCTATGGGATCCGGCAACAGTTGGTAGAGCTTTTGCAGGGCATATGTGTTTGGCTGTGGGGGACATTATTCTGTATGAAGTATGTTGGTTTAGCCTGTCAACCCGCATTAATGGTGCATGCGATATGTTTCTCATTATTCCCACTTTATATACATGTATGTCCGTATATACCTATATACATATAAAAGTCTACATATATACATGTGTATATAGGGGTCTGGTATCTAGCACATGTCAATTGTGAGTTTTGTGTGTCTCAATTGTCTGTGTGGAGCAATGCATTTGCTTTAGCACACCTGGCAGTTGAAATGCCCTTTATTTATAATCCTGCTGATGATATTTTCCATTGTGTTGAGCACCTTGGGGAAGGATTTCTTTAGGGGTATCCTTGTGGTGCATCCTTCTATAGCCAGTTCCATGTCAAGTGATAACCTTGGTCAGGTTAGCTACTTAACTATTTTATCACACCACAGTGTGCAGCGGCAGGATGCCCCAATGAAAGTACTGTGGCAACGATTTTCCTAGTGTATTTCATAGGGTGAGTGCGACATCAGCAAAGTCTTGCAAAAGTTGAGTTTATGGAGCTGTATGGAGTGTGAGTAGCCAAAGTGTTATTGCTGCACCCAAGACACACACACACACACAGTTGCTAGTTTTGGGGTTAGAACAGCTAACGAACTACTTTATCAATATATTTCAGCAATATGCAGTTATAGACACACTGGGATTACTGGGCCATAATCTTCCAGAGATGTATTTCAGGTGAGTGACATCAGCAATTTCTTACAAAGTTGAGTATACATGAATTAATGGAGTATGAGTAGCCTAAAAAGCATTGCCCCACTCAGTCAACAGACACACACAGTTGGTGCAAAAGGGAACAGGGAAACAAATTCCATCTGACTACCTCTTTGCGATCACACTAAGGCAGTAATTACAGGTTACAGAACATGCTATGAGACCACTGGGCTATACCTTCCCAGAGGTGTATTTCTAGGTGAGTACATCAGCAGCCTTAAGCAAAGTTGAAAAGGGCGAATTGTTCGGAGTAGCGAGTAGCCCAGTGCTACTTCTCTCTCTCCTGACAACTGGGGAGACAGACAGATACATAAACACACACTCACACAATTCATGCCCGTATGAACTACACTCTGTATTTATCACTGTTACAAAAGCAGTTAAGGGACACCATGGAGATTACTCCCG
>NC_056733.1:1312907876-1312922876 GCF_019279795.1 Protopterus annectens
ATAATATAGTAAATATGTGTGAAAAAACATGTTTTAAAAAAGTGGGTCCAGTATACCTAGTAAATTGAAATGCATAAATAGCAAACAGTCTGTGTAAATACATACTGTACAGGATACATCGTAATAAGTTCAAAAGTAATTTGTCAAGTTGTAATATCACTGGTTTTACCCCAGTAAAATAATTGCTTTCAAATATTTATTATCTAAGCCCAGTTCAGTATTTTACCAATATGTTAATGAGAAGTTCAGAGACATGAACACAATGTGATGCTTAAAATGACATTAAAACTGTATATTTTCAGCAGTGCATAAATGCTTGCAGTAGCACATAGTTATTGTCTCTTATAGTTAATTCAACAGTTGCAAAGAGTTAATGAAACAGTTCTAAGTCATAAATTAAATTCTGTGATTGCAAAAGAATAAATTGATCAAGTTAAAAAAAATAACATTAAAGCAGACACAGCTCATAACTGATAAAAAATATTTTCACAGAATGGTCTGCAAAAGAAAAAGTTGTTAAATACATTCAGTTTTGGTAGTAATACCTTAATATCATTGTATTAACTATGTAAAATTGCATTTTGATTTGTTGTATCAAACTAGAGGTTTGTTTCTTAATGTGTTTTCTATATAAAATGTTTTGAGTATGTTTAAAAACAGAGGGAATTGATAGATTTTATTAATATAATGCTGAAATTAATTATGTTGTAAATATGCTGAAAGAAAAAGCTTGCTTAAATGCAGAAACAGAGTTTAGTAATATGTGATCAGCAGTCATACTAAATGACAATGGCTTGGAAAATAAGGAACCTGCTGAATGGACATTTTCCCATACAGACTTAAAAACAGGATGTATGCAAGAGCAAAAATGTAAAATCTGCTTTTAAAGAATAGACAATAACACTGTGACAATGTGTTTCCTCAAAAATATGTTTTTCTGCATGGAAAACAGGATATGCTTATCAGCATTGGCACAAGAACAGATGTTCTTATACACAGATCCAAATAGAATACAGAACAATGTGTTTCCTCAAAAATATGTTTTTTTGCATGAACAACAGGACACTGTTACAGGATATTCACACTGTCAGAAAAGCTGGTCTCTTACAAGACATTGTTAAACAAGGAAGCTTAGTATTGTTTATACAGGATAAGCAATTCTCCAAAATAGAATACCAAGAGGACTAAAAAGTGATATAAAGAGCTGTATAAATCCAGTTATGTTAGTGGTATGGTAGGGACTCATTTGTCCTAAGGTAAATGTTATATCTCTCACATCATCTGTACTATATGAAAAGTAAAGTTGGAACAGTGTTTTAAGCTGCAACGTTTGTCCAGTTTGATTTATTATAAAAGTTATTGATTACTGCTCTTAAAGACAAGTGCTGCAAAGTATAGTCTCTCATTAGTGTATATTCTGCAAGTTTCTGTATGCAACAGACTGTGAATGCAAATATAACCAGACTTTGAATTTTAGCAGAATCCAGCCAGCAAGACTGAGTGTCATAAGAACACTTCAAATCCATCACACCAAACAAGTAAGCAGCTCCATATAATTTTTTCAAGCAGGATTACCAAATAAGGGCATTTCAACTGTACTGCAGGTGACTAGCCTAAAATGCATTGCTCCCTACACAGACAGTGAGACACACACAAAACATCCACAATTGACATGTGTAGATATAGAACCCCTATATACACATATATGTAAGCAGATATTTATATGTATATAGGTATATACGGACATACATCTGTATATAAAGTGGGAATATAGCAGAAACATATATGTCCACATGCACCATTAATGTGGTTGACAGGCACAAACAACATACGTCATGCACAAATAGGTATCCTCCCCCACATCCAAACACATATGCCCTGCAAAACTCTACCAACTGTTGCAGATCCCATAACCAGGACATTATACGGCAAGGGCACAAGATGTTAACAGTACTCCATCCCACCTGTATGATGTCAGGCTGGTATCAGTAATATATCATGCAGTACAGTCAGGCACATAATGACCCCCATTTTGCAGTCATCTGTTACCTTTGTTAGCCAGAGTCCCTAGCCTGTACTTCAGAGATGTAGATGCCAAACAACAGTGGTCCCAGGACTGAACACTGAGGTACTCCACTTGTCACTTGTCTGGGGATGGATTTGGAGTCAGTTACACCTACAGTTTGGGTTCTGTCAGTAAGCCATGTGGCAAATCATTGAGTGGCATAGGGATGTATGGCTGGATTAGTATGTTAATCTATGTTTCCAGACTGGGGGATGGTGTTGAAGGGCTTGTTGAGGTCCACATAGGCTTTGTGGACTGCCTTACCCTCTTCAGCAGCTATGCAGACTGAGTTAAAGCAGTCAATCAGTTTCAGGAGACAAGACTGGCCCTCCATGAGCCCAATATGTGTGGGGTCCAGTGTTTGAGGGTTGCCAATGTCTGCATTCAAAACATCCCTGATAATGCATTCCATGGCCATGCAGATCAGGCTTGTCAGACTGATGTGACGGTAGTTCCAGGGATCACAGGTGAATCCCCCCTTGTGGAGTGGGATAACTGCAGCTGTGCACCACTCAGTGGGCACTAGGCCCGATGTGAAGCTATGATTACACATGACAGTTAGGTGAGTTGCCATTCCATTTTGTAGTTCATGTAGTACACAGCCCAGGATGTCATCTGGTCTCATGGATGTGTATTCTTAGCTGTGGGTAGTGGGTTTTCTGCCTGTGTGGCCATGATTACTGGGCAATGGAACCCCTTTCATATTGACATGGGCCCTTTTGGGGTTGAGAGCGGGTGAATGTGGCACTAAATCAGTCTGCCAGGATATTGGCACATTCCATGGGAGCAGTCTATGTAATGCCATTCGCTTGCAGCTCAGAGCACTTCTAAGCATTGCCAGTTAGAATTTGGGCATAACTATAGAATGCTGTGTGGTTGTCTGTGGAATCTGTGGTGATTTTAGTTACATAACCTGCTTTGGAGGATTCCATGATGGATCTCAATGTCTTACTGGGGCTGGTAAGGGAGTTGTTTGCATCCTTTGATTATCCTTCTTTCTTCAACAGTGTCTACCATCTGTTGTATACTCTATTAATGGCAGGAGACCACCAGACTGGCTTGATTATTTGGGAGGTGAACGTTGTGGTTCTATGTGGGATGTCAGGAATCTTGCACAAGTGGCTGTGCTCATACAGTGCCTTAGTGCAGGTTTCATCAGTTGAACTGTCAGCTCCTTTCTCCATGGGTGTCACAAACATTGTCACTTCTGCCTTGAGTAGCATAACGTTGGCCTTGGAGAAATCTTTTACAGACAACTGTATATACATTTCTTTCACATGTTCAGTTTGATTAGCCTATGGTGGGATTACTTTGGTGGAACCGCAGTTCCATGTACTGTTGTGATGGCTTAGTGGTTATTTACTGTGACTATAGTGTACAGGGTCCTGGAGTCATGACCTGCAAAGGCAGGTTATTTTTGTTCTGGCCAGAACAGCAGTTAATGCATACAGACTAATTAGGGCAGTTTAGGTTAGTCACACTCAATACAATTCAAATGCCCTACTTTGGCAATCCTGCTGATGTCAATCACTTTGAAGTACACCTTTGGGGAAAGAGTACTCCAGCAATCTCTGTGGTGCATGCTGTAACAGTGTAATGCTGTAGTGTGGCATAGAATTCTGGTAGGGGCTCTATTCTCACACATGGGAGTTGTAGATGCTTTTGTGTCTGTTCCTATGCCTGTGTAGAGAGAAATGCATGTTTGGCTAGTCACACTCACTACAATTAATTTGCTCTACTTTGGCAGTCCTGCTGATTATAGGTTCATAGGTAGATACTAGGCTATCTGCCCTAGGGCATTTATAAGCCTAGCCAGAGTGTATTTGGCTTCCGCCTCCCTATTAGATTAGCCTACTGTGCCTCTGTAAAGTAGGTCACAGAAGGTACCCTTTTAAGATTAGTTTACTGTGCCTCTGTCTAGCAGGGACACAGGAGAGATCCCAGGGGTGAATTTGATTTCATCCACGGCCCAAATTTCGCTTGAAGAGGTCAGCGAGGGGCTATGTCTAACATGAATTGGGATTCTATTCCAGAGTGAGGGGAGCCTTTGGGAAATGAATCTGTCCCTCCAGCATGTCCTATTTATTTTTGTGCTGAGGTTTAGGTCCCTGGAGCGTGTAGCTCTAATGGACTTGGATTTTTTGAGGTGGAGCATGTCCATTAATTCTGGTTTGACATGGCTTTGTACATCAGGCATAGATCAACTCTGAGTAGGTGGTAAGCAACTGAGTAGAGCTGGAGTTTCTTTAGTCGAGCTGCATAGGACATCTGTTTGTAGCCCATGATCCTCTTGGTGAGGTACTTTTGGGTTCTCTCCAGTTGCTGCAGGTGTCGGGTAAGGTACATCCCAAAAGGGGCATTGTATTCAATTATGGACCTGATGAGTGATGAGTAGAGGGGCACAATGACCTCTGTTGATCTAGATGCGAACCCTTTCATGATAAGGTGGGCTATATAGAAGGTCTTTCTAACCACTTTGGCAATGTGATTATCAAAGGAGAGATTACTATCTACGTTGGTCCCCAAATCTCTAATTACTTCTTCCGTGCCAATGGAATACCACCTATGTGGTAATTTGTGGACACCTTGTTTTTCCCAAAGGGGATGACTATGCACTTTTTAGCATTTAGCTTGAGGCCATGGCTCTGGCACCAAGCATCTGTCTCTGTGAGACCCTTTGGAGGATGCTTGTGTCAGATGGAGATTCGATTATGGCCCCCAGTTTGCAGTCATCTGCGAACTTTGTCAGCCATAATCCCCCGTGTTAGCCTGAACCTCAGAGAAGTATATACCAAACAAGAGAGGTCCCAGAACTGAGCCCTGTGGGACACCACTTGTAACTGGTTTGGATTCGGACATGGCACCTGCGATTCTGACCATGTGGGTTCTATCTCTGAGCCAGTTTGCAACCCATCTTGTGACATAGGGGTTGATATTTAAGCTGGTAAGCTTATTTATGATGCCCGAGTGGGGTATTGTGTCGAAGGCTTTTGCGAGGTCCAGGTAGGCTGTGTGGACTACCTTGCCCTCATCTATGGCTTTGGTAACTGTTTCAAAGAAATCAACTAGGTTTAAGCGGCAAGATCTGCCCTTAACAAAGCCGAATTGGATAGGGTGCAGTGTCTAGAGGCTCCCAATGTCTTTGTTTATGAGTTCCATGATAATACGCTCCATAGTTTTACAGACCAGACTAGTCAGGCTTATGGGGTGATAGTTTCCAGGGTCCGTTGTGGCACCACCTTTGTGGAGTGGGACCACTGTAGCTGTACGCCATTCTTTGGGTACATATCCTGTAGAAAGGCTAAGTTTGAACAGTGACTTAATGTGAGGGTTCAGTTCTTCTTGGAGCTCGTGTAAGACACAGCCTGGGACACCGTTCGGTCCCATAGATGCTGTGTTTTTTTGCTTTGGAGAGGGCAGCTTTCACCTGTGCATCTGTGATGTCAGGGAGGTTACATTCAGTTGGGATAGGCGTTTGCTCCTTTGGGGGGGAAGGGGGGAGAAGTTTGCACTGAATCTGTCTTCCAGGATGTTGGCTATGTCTGTAGGTTCGGTATATTTTGTACCATTATGCAACAATTCAGAGCATATCTGGGAGTTTCCGCCCATGTTTCTGACCTAACTAAAGAAGGCCTTGTGATTATCTTTAGTGTCTAGGGCAATTTTTCTTTTGAAACTGGCCTTTCATGATTTTATGAGGGATCGAAGTTTCTTGCTAATACTGATCAGAGATGCCTTCCCTTTTTGGGATTTTGCTCTGTCATGTAGTAGCTTCCTCCTTCTGTTGTATAGCTTATTTATGGCCGGGGTCCACCAGACTGGTCTCCTCTTTTTGGAGGAGTGAGTCTTGGTTTTATTTGGGATAGCATGATCCATGCATTCCTGCAGGTGCTCATAGAATGCATTTGTAAAGGATTCTGTGGATTGGGCTGTATTATTCTCTGGCCTAGGGGCTTTGAAGGATTCCACCTCAGTCTTGAGAAGTGCAAAGTTGGCTTTGGAGAAATTTTTTACAGTGATTTCCTTGGCTGGGGGTGGGGATGGGATATGGATGTCCAGGGAAATTTATTTATGGTCTGATCTTACCAATGAGGGGTTTACCTCTGGTGTGGAACATAGAGTCCCCATGTTGGTGATGACCAGGTCCAATATGTTGTTCCCTCTTGTGGGAGTGGTGACTAGTTGTTCCATTGCGTTAGAGTTTATAAATTCAAGGGACCGTTGGGCGAGGGTGTTTGGGCTTGAGTTGTTTTCCCAGTCAATGTTTGGGTAGTTGAAGTCACCCAATAACATAGTGTTTGGAGAGACCTTTATATTCTCCAGTGTTCTCAGGAATGCCAAGTGGGGTTCCAGTAATAGGGAGGGTGTTCTGTAGCAGGCTACAAACTGAAAGGCAGTTTTGCCCGCTGTTAGTTGCACATGGATGGTTTCCGATGCTTCGTGCAGTGCCACTAACCTGGAGGTGTAGGTATCTTTGATGAATATAGATACTCCCCCTCCTTTTGTGCTTCGGTCTGAGTTTTGGGGCCGAAACACATGGTATGAGTTATAACCTGGTAGTGCTGGGGTGCTCTCAGGAGTCTTGAACCAGGTTTCTGTTACTGTACAGACATTGATTTCTTCCATACTGAGGAGAGTCTCGAGTGCGTGCATCTTGAGGTTTAGACTTCTGGCATTGAGTAGCATTACCTTTAGTTTTTTTATCTTTGGGTTGTCTATGAAGGTGGGTTTGTCCTTTGAGCCTTGCCTAAAAAAGGCACTATGGGGTGGCAAGAGCCTTGGCCAGTATACGAAAGCCTAAGGGTGACAGGTGCAAGCCGTCCCTAGCGAAGCAACGTGGCTTGTCGAGCATGTCATCCCAGGCTGACAGACACTGGATCCCCTTTGAATGACACCAATACTTTAGCCAATTGTTGAAACTGATCATTTTGTCTTTATACTGTGGCATCATTCTTGGTGAGGGCAAGATGCTACTCAAGGTCAGCGACATACCAGCCTGGGCTACATGGTCAGAGGGCTCCTCTATGTCTCTTTTCATGTAGTCCATGGATGTACATCTCAGGTCATTCACACCAGCATGGACAATGACGGAGTCATACTTGTACTTGCTTTGGAGTGACCTGAGTGCTTGCATTATGTGGCAGATCCTGGCACCTGACAGGCAGCTTACAGTGACCTTCTCCTTGTTCAGTCTGGTGAGTGGGACGTCAGTGTGCCGGACAATAGAGTCCCCTATAACAAGTCTATTTGGTGTGTTTTTGGCCTTATGGGCTGTGACTGTGAGGCACACTGATTTTGTGAGATATGTGATTTGTCGGTATTGTTGAGGGGTGGCTGTTGCTTGGATATCTGCTTAGGAGGTCTTTGCTGTTTAGGCAGATTTTTATTTAGAGCCTCAGTATGTTTTGTGTGTTTATGTGTTGGGTATGCAGATGCAATAGGTCTGTGTGAGACTGGATTTGTGGTGTGGGTGGTTACCTTTTCCTCCTGACTGACTGTGCCAGTCTTGGGTTGAGAGAGCTCTGCCTCCAGTTTGGCTGTGTAACTGCATCTCTCACATGTATTAGAGTTTGTTGGAAGGAGGAGAGGGTTGTCTGTGTACATAAGGCAATTGTAACATTGCCTCAAAATTCCCAGATTCACCAGCTGGACTGGAGAGTAACCTTGAAACTGACCCTTGGACATACCAGATTAGTATAGGGAACTTTTTTTTACTGATCAGATTAGGGAAGGGAACTGATTTTCACTTGATCAGGAAGGACCAATCGGGAGTCTAATACTTATGAGAAGTCAAGGAGGGTATAGTGCTTTAGTTAGTTAGTGTTTCCTTATAAGAGCTGAGCAAGTGCAGGGCTTTAGAAAGAGAATAGAGTGATTACTTTGAGAGTTTGAACAGTTCTAAGGGAAAAGTGAAGAGCAGACTTTGTGGAGCCTGGAATAGTTTAAACCTGTTTAGGCGGCGCTGCCCGACGCTGCTCAGTGTGCAAAACCACGCAAAAAGAGAGTTGTAGGGTTTTAAGAGAGAGAGATCAAGGAGTTTAGAATTGACCCAAAATGGCCAATAAAACTACAGCTTCTAGGTAGTAACCACTCCTCCAGGGACAGGCAGGCCGTTTAGTGTTAACCACTCCCATTGGTGAACACAGAAACTTCCCTTTAGCCCAAGCAAGCACTGGCCTTCTAGAAACTTCCAAACAGTTCAGAACATCAAATCTGTAACTGAACTTTCTTAACTTTCAGAAAGTGGGGAAAAAGCAAGATTTTTTTTTGTTTTTTTTTTATTTTTGTTGTAGTTTAAAGGTAGCAGAGATACACAAGCAGCAAAATAATCACAACAGTGCAATAAAGGACCCCTCACTTGAGTGCTAGGCCAAAATCAGGTAAAATGCAGTTTTTAGAGAAAAAAATGATTTTAAATTAAGTGCAACACAGGAAATGCAGTAAACAGGCTCTAGATGTGTTCCAAGTACTGTTACTCTTACAGATATAAACTTTAGCAAGCCAGAAAATGCCAAAAAGTAGGCGGCAAAGCAGTAAAACTTAACAAAAAAATCAGACGAAAATACTTAAAATCACAAAAGTGGCTCCTTTTCTTCTCTCAGCGTTTTCCCCTCTTGGTAGGTGCTTCAGCAACAACTAGCAAGCCTGAAAAGACTCAATGTCACCCAATGTGAAATAAACCTTTGGGAAAAAAGCACTGCAGTAATCGCAGTGGCACATTCTGTAATGGCATAGTGCTATAATATAATAACTAGTTAGGTAGGGGGTCTAATCCCAGTTGTGACAGGTGTGTGTCTTAATGTGTTGATGTTTGTCATTCATGTTCTGTGTGAAGGTGGTTGTGAGTGTGTAACAACTGGACCCAATGTTGAGTTGTTTTCAAAATCTCTTATATGGTGCCCTTAGCTTAAATCGCAATATCCATCATGCAGGGATAACAGATATGATGTCAGTACATAGTCAGTCACAGATTCAATACCTTGGACTGGTAGGTGTGTGACACAAACATGCTTACTTTCTACTCCCCCAACCCACCATGACTTATCTTTGCCTCTGTCTGCCTCACTCACTCCCTCCCTGGTGGATGTGGAGACTTACACGTGCTTTGCTTAGGCAGTGGCATGTGTATTGTCAGTAATGCTCATGATCAGGTGATGGCCTCTGCATGTATTACAGCCCTCCTTTAGCTGATTGCATGTGGAACAGCTGTGGTAACATTCCCATAGCCAATTGCATGGGAATACACTCCAATATCTAGGAACGTCATGTTAGTGTTGGACCTTTTCATTCACTGTGAGCAGGAACTAGATCTGTTGTTTGGCAAACAGAATCACAGATGGCTTGGGGACTTACCTCTGACAACATACACTGTGGAAACAGGCCAACACACCGGAGGGGGATTTGCCTGCCCTGACTACAGACTGTAAGTGCTGCTATACTGCAGTTGGGTTACTATTGGTTTAACAGGGTGTGTGTGGATATGGCTGTCCTACATGTTTTAATACTTGTCATGTCAGTGCTATGTTTATGATGAATCCCCATCTGTAGGGTCATCTGCAGACTGAACAGTGCGTGGTGCCTTGTGCTCCTTGTGTTACCCACAGAGCACCTATCTCTCAACTGCAGAAGGTAGTGTGTGGATTGCAGTCAGTAGATGGTGACAGCTGGGAGAGTTACTGGCATCATATCCCTCATAGGATATATGTTGCATCACACCCTGTTACGACAGGAGATGTATGAGGTCATCACAGTGACATGTCAATATTGGGCCTGTGTTTGTGCCTCCAGCCACAACCCTGTCAACCTTTGTACATATGTCAAGGAGTAGGGGGTGCATCTATTCTGTACACCATATTCATTGACAGCATATCTGATAACAAGCCAGTGAGACATCAGATTGCTACAAATATTATGTATAGTAGGGGATGTATTTGAGGACATAGCCTGGGCATTCTGTGGTTGTGTGTACAGTACTGAGGTATGTGTAAGTCTGGTAATTGTCAACAATGTGTGTTTAGTGCATATGTACCTTGGCCTGTGTAGGGACTGTGGTAGATGTCATTGTTCTTTGTCCTGTTCTATCTGATGTTACATGCTGTTCCACTGTATGTCACCCTATCAGCTTACATGTTTGTAGGGGCAAACACACACATGTCCCAAATCACAGACAGCCATCGGACCACACTGTGTAGTGGCCCAGTATATGTAGGGTTGTTGTGTGAGTAGCTCATATGAGGATGGTGTACATCAGATAGTTCATATACTGTAATAGTACGCTAGCTTACCATATGTGGCTGTGTTCACATTGGTTATGGTTATGTACTTTCACACAGGTGTCTGTTACTCTGTGATGTGACATGCCTGTAGAGCCTGCTATCTATGCAGGTACATATGTATTCCCACATAGGAGATGTAGATTAAGATACACCCTACACTGATTGATTACACTACAGTAACCATGAAACAGTGGCAGACCACTTTGCAATTAAGCCATGATAAAGGACAGATTATTATCCCAGGGATAAAAATTCAAAGGGGGATATTCCAGGGTGACTCTCTGTCACCCTTATTATTATGTCTTGCCATTAACCCATTAAGCTGCTTACTTAACAGCCTAGGCCATGGCTACAATTTGACTTCTAGAAAACAACAGTCTAATTACTTCTCATCTTCTTTTTGTTGGTGATTTAAAATTGTATAGCTCATCAGATGAAGAACTGAAAGCACAGCTGCAAGTTGTCAAAACTTGTTCAGATGATATCGGAATGTCATTTGGTCTTGATAAATGTGCAAAAGCAACCTTTAAAAAAGGAAAATTGCAGCACCAGGAAAACATCAGTTTGGGACAAGAATGTGATATAAAAGAACTTGAGCAAGAGGGGGTGTATAAATTTTTATTTTATTTATTTATTTTACATTTGTTGACCGGGATGGTCCGACTGGATACATGTCCATTTTCAGCGGAGGCCCGGGGAGAAAAGCTCCACATTGACAGTAAGTTACATACATGTTACATAGATACATATTGTTTCATTTAGTAATTAATACAAATGAGGAGAAGACATGAAATATATGTATTATAAACAAAAGTCTTAGGAATAACAATCACAGACTACAACATAACTTTTTTCTTTCCTAGGATGTCCTTTTAGCAAAGATTTAAGGGCTTCCATTTATGAACAAAAAAATTCACAAGGAAATATGGGGTTAGGTCAATTGAGAAAAAGGGCTAAAGTTTTTATATTTGGATAGTCCTGAAGAAAAATATGAACTTGGCTTACTGAAGAGGAGTTAATCTGGGTTTGAGCATTTGCAAAGCCAATGTGACTTAAAATGGTATTTTAGACTGTTTTGGAATTGGGTTAGGGAGGTAGTAAGAGTGAGGTTGAAAGGAAGGGAGTTCCATATTTTTCCAATGGCGTTGGCAAACAATGTATCACCCCCTGAGTTACAGGATTTGACTGTTTGTACAAGTAGCCTGTTTGATGAGCGTAGACTGTTGAGACTGGTGTAAGGTATAATTACATTTTTCAGTGCAGGAGTGTTGTCAGGTTGTTTGAGAATTTTAAATGCTTCTATGAGTTGGTTCTGCTGGAGAAGGTTTGGTAATTCTATCCAACCGAGGTTTCGTAGGTTAATACAGTGATGGGTTCTATAGGGCATGCCATTTGCAAATCTGGCAATATGATTATAACAACATGAGAGTTTATTTAGGTCAGATTTGTTAAGGTTAGTAAGCATGGGGGAGGCATATAGAAGGGTAGAAAGAAGATGTGAGCGGGCAATGACCACTTTTGCAATTGGAGTAAGGAAGGATTTTATTCTATATAGTGACCCAAGTTTCTTGTTAATGGTTTTAATAGTTTGGTTAATGTGCATGTCGAATCTAAGTTTATTGTCAATGGTAACTCCTAATAGTTTAGTATACGAGTCTGGGGAGATAATAGTCCCATTTTTGGATTGTATAGTAAAGGATATGGGATTGGGTTTATGGGTTGGATGGAAGAGTAATAATTTGGTTTTGTTTGGATTCAGGATCAGTTGACGTCCTGATAGCCAGTTCTCTACTGCAGTAAAAATGCATTGGGTTTTGGATAGTAGGTTAACTGGAGATGTATCGGAACAAACTAATGTTGAGTCATCTGCATATTGAATACAGGTGGCCTCAGGGATGGCTGTGTAGAGGTCATTAATAAAGACTGAAAAGAAGAGGTCCCAATATGGAACCTTGAGGAACCCCTATGGTATTTGGTAAGAGGCTAGAGAGCTTATTCTGCCAGAGTACAGCTTGTTGCCTATCAGAGAGATAGGCATGAAACCAGTCCAGTGTTTGGTTGTCTAGGTAGAGAGTTTTCAGAGTGTGATGAAGTAGTTGGTGGTTAACCATATCAAAGGCCTTTGATAGGTCCAGAAAGAGAGCTGAGGATATTTTTTTGTTATTCCGGTTATGGTTTATTGTGTCAGTAAAAGAGAGGAGGGCAGTGGTTGTACTGTGGTTGGGTCTGAAACCATGTTGTGAACTGGTTAGTAGATTGTTCTGGATAAGATAGTATAGAAGTTGTTTGTGTACACACTTTTCCATGATTTTGGCCAGTGGTGACAATATGGCTTTTGGCCTATAATTTGATAGTTCTGTGGATGAGCTGCCTTTGAGGAGTGATATTACATAGGATATTTTCCATATTGAGGGAATTGTTGATTCTGTTATGGTTCGATTAATTAGGATTGAGATGGGGTAAGCTATGACATCTGCAGCTTTTTGCAAATATCCAGCTGGGAGAAGGTCTGCAGAGAGGGTAGTTGGCTTAAGCTTCTTCAGTAAGGATCGTATAAAGGAAGTGGAGACAGGTTGGAGGTTGAAGGAGGGTAGAGTCTTAGGGATGGAATCCGTTATTGGGGAGCAGGTAGCAGATAGTTGGTTAGCTAAGGATTGGATAGTATCAGTGAAGAAAGTATTAAAGGTATTAGCTACATCTTCTGGGTTTTTATCACATAGCATTCCTGGGGTAGGAGTGGGGGATTTACCTGGATGGAGAAGATTATTTAAACCCACCCAGAACTTTTGATTGTTGTTTTGGTGTTTATATTGTAGTTGGCAGTAATAGTTTTTTTGTCAAGTGATATGGCTTTTTTTGTCTCATTTCTTTGCTGTTGGAATTTAATACGGTCTAGGGGTGACTTGGTTGGATGCCATTTGGCCCAAGTTTTGTTTCTAAGTTTGATTTTGGATTTTATAAATCATTTGGTGAGCATAAAGCATCCTTCTTGGGAACTGATGAAGGATCAGCAATAAAACATGAACAAATGCGAATAAGGCTTAGTAAGGAGTACTTTAGAAGATTTAAATTAATACTGAAAACAGCATTGACACCTAGGAACAAGATCCAAGCTATAAATCAATTTGCTCTTCCTGTCCTAACTTATAGTTTTGGAGTGACTGACTGGCCACAAAAAGTGTTGGATAGACTGGATATCAAAACAAGAAGGATGCTTCATGCTCACCAAATGATTTATAAAAATCAGTGTATACCAAGATTATATATCCCCCGTTCTGAAAGAGGGATGGGCCTCCTTGAAATTGATTACATGTATAGATCTGCAATCGTGGGACTCCACACATATCTATTGACCTCACAAGATCCAAATGTGGTGAAAGTTTTGAAACATGAGGAGAATAAATCTAAGATGACATCTCTGCTTAATTTAGCAGAATCATATCGACGTCCAGCAGGAATGGAAATCAAACCAGAAGTGGATAAAAACCAGGCAGCAGCTGAATGTGCTAAAAAAGAAAAGAAAGAATATAAGGTGAAGGATCAGATGAGAAGGTAAGAAACATGGAAAAAACATAAATATAGTTGCAAGTATAAAAAACTTCTGGAAGATCCTCATGTTGATCAAGAACGAATGCAGGAATGGTTAAGAAGAGATGAATTTACATCAAGAAATTAAAGATTAATATTGGCAGCCCAAGATAGTGGGCTGCGTACACGCTGGTTTACTAAGTCCATTGAACATGTAGGAGAAGCAGACATATGTAGGTTTTGTGGAACCAAGTTGGAAACAGTTACACACCTTATTGCTGGTTGCGATGCTCTAATGGCAGAGGGACTGTATACTGAAAGGCATAATAATGTGGCAAGATTGTTACACCGGAGATTGTGCAAACATTATGGTATTAAAGTGGCTGAAAAACATTGGAAACATCAGCCACAGAGAATCATAGAAAATTATGAAGTTTACATCACATGGGATCACTCAATACCAACAGTCCAAAAGATGGATGCTAGAAAACTGGACATAGTAATCCAAGAAAAGAAGTCAAAAGTAGCATTGATCATTGAAATTGTCACACCTATTGACTATAGTGTCTTGCGTACAGAGAAACACAAAGTCATAAAATACCTTGATCTGTAGGCAGAAACGAGAGCCATGTGGAAGAAAGATACCCAGACAGTTCCAATAGTAGTAGGAGCAACTGGTCTTATAAAAAAGAATTTAAAATCATATTTAGATATGTTACCAATTCATGTAACACCGTATGAATTGCAGAAGCAGTCATTGCTGGGCACATTGTGGGTACTGCGAAGAGCACTTTTGGCTAACATCAAAGAGTGAAATAATACTAATTTCATGAACTTTAATCGTACTCTGACTTAGGAATGGGGTCCATTCGCGTCATGGTATTAGAAACCCAAAAGACTTGGAGAAATCAAAAAAGAGATGTAGCCCAGTGTTGAGTCAGTCTGCCTGTAGCCTGAACTGTGCTTTGTTACATGCCTAGCAGCTTACTGTACTTATCCAGTGAGATGTCATGTCCAGATACTTGTCAGATGTACTGCTGCCCGGACACCATAACAGTCATGTATGTCAGACAAAGCAGTGGGATGCTGTTCAGATTATGTCAGTAACTAGTGGATAGTATGTGGCCATGG
>NC_056733.1:1312927876-1312995376 GCF_019279795.1 Protopterus annectens
GTGACATAGGTCACAGCTCAGGCCCCTGAGTCACCCCAGGAAAGGATGGCTCACATATGACTACTACTGGAGTGTCTGTTGAACAATACTGACTGTGACACTGCTAGGCCAGCTAGTGGGATGTTGTAAATATCCATATATTACTTGTGAATACAACTATGATACACATGTTTGTCTCACAAATCTAAGAGACCTATAGAGGATATGTACATAGTACAATACTGTCACAGGCGTGTGTGTTAAACTGCATGTGATATACTGAGCTCATACCATTCAACTGTCCAGTGTTCTGCACACTGATTATATGTGTGCCTCATATTTGTAGTCATTTACTCATACAGTTGTGTTATGTCTGAAAAATTATTGGCAAATATGTGCTATCGACTGACTTAAGTGTGTTACAGCAATATTAACAAAGCATCACTAATTTTGGGCCATTGCCCCCAATTTATGTGTGTTGTCCTCTAGATGTCCTGCTCTAACAGGTTGAGAGGTATGACTGAGCAGCAAAAGTGTAAATGCAATGTGTCATACTGACATAGAACAGAAATGTATATCAGGTATTACCTATGCACATGTATGTATGAATAGGTGTAGCTTGAACCTCAAAACAACAGACATGAGATGCAAAATGTCAAGTAAATAAGCTGTACATGTTGTATACATGTACAATCTTAGTTTGTGTGCATCCAACAGACATAAATTTCTTCAACTACTGGTTGCCGTATTGCTCTGACACAGACATGGGTACTAAAATAAGCATGATTATCATGTTGGAAATGGAGAATTGTCCAACTGTGTTATGAGCTTGTGTCCATGCCCACTACAAACAGCTATATGAGCACCTATATAGCCATATGGACTCAGCAATACCTGACTCGTAGAACTTACCTCCACCAAGGTAGAGTAATCCCTTTAGCTGGACAGCAGCAATGCCTAAACCACATAATCGGTTGCTATATTTGCTGTACAGGGCCAATTAGTAGCAGGCACCAACTTGGAAGCAAATCAACCTGTGTCTGAACAAGTATATGAGGTCACAGGTGAATTACTGTAAGGCTAACTATGAGTACATATTGGGCACATTCACCAAGGCCAATCACAAGGTTGTATTCATACATGACACAAAACACGTTAAGAACACAAACTTGTAACTGACGACTGAACAATTTACAATTCAGACCTATTGTGGATGGGAAATGAAATAAAACATGTTTTATCAGTCAATATCTAGATAGTCACTTTAAATTAAGTATGTCTAAATTCTCATACATCACAAAAGACTCCTGGGACTTTCTTAATATGATGAATCAAGTTAAAATGAAGGATGGAGACATTATGGTTACTATAGATGTTTGTAATCTTTTCACATCAATAATAGGGTTGATTTGGTTAGAAGAACAGCTTTTTGAATCAAAAACATTTGACCAAACCAAGATTAACACCCTGGTTGGTCTAATGGAAATAGTACTACATAACAACTATTTGTATTATGAAGGAAATTATTATAAGCAAATTGATGGAGTTGCAATTGTGCCCCATGTATCACTATTAATAATGACATATTGGGAGTACAACTATATTTTCAATAGTCCATTTAAACAATACATTAAAACATACACTAGATATTTGGATGATATCTTTATAATATGGGACACCGATGAGGTATCATTAAAAATATTTCTTGAATACATAAATCAAAATGTTCGATTCTTAAAATTTACACATCATATTGGCTATGAAAGTATATCATATTTGGATGTGGAGTTAACCTTTGATAAACATAGGGGATATTTAAAATCCAATATACATAGAAAATCAACCTTTTCCAACTCCTATCTTCACTATGACAGCTGGCACCCTGACCATCAAAAGAAGGGTGTTGTAAAGGGTCAGATGGTCAGGGCAGCCAGGATGATTAGTGAGGAGATGGAATTGTATGATGAATTGGAATTTATGCAAAGTATGTTTATAAGCAGGGGATATCCAGAAATCCTATGTGAAACAATTAAACAAGAAGTGAAAAATAAGAGACGGATAGGAATATATCAAGCCATTTTAAGTTATGGTTATGATAAAAATATAAATAAGACTCAGTATGAAAATAAGGATCAGATACCGCTATACATTTCAGTATATGATGATTGTAGCCCAATAATTAAGAATATTATTATTAGGAATTGGAATTTGTATATTAGTGAATATATGACAGCACCAATATTTCAAGGACCTATCAAATTTGTGTATAAAAAGGATATGTCTTTCAAAGAATTTTTTGAACATAACATTGAAGTACAACAACATAATAACAATAGACCAATTGGAAATTTTAGATGTGGAAGATGTACAACATGTAAGTATATACAAGATACACAGGATAAAATTAAAATCAATTTTAACAACATAAATATTAAAGGACATTTCAACTGTCATACTTCTAATGTGATTTATGTAGCATTATGTCAACAGTGTAGAGCCTTTTATATAGGCAAAACAAGTAGGAAGTTCAGGAATAGAATAAAAGAACATGTATTGGATATAAAGCATATGAAAACCACCAATGCTTTAGTGAGACATATCCAATTACATACTGATCATAAATTCAAATTTTGTATAATTGAACAATTACTGTATGATGTACAAGGAAGAATTACTAAATATGATCTAGACATACAGGAGTTAAAATGGCAGATTTTGTTGAATGCCCATAATTGGCCGGGACTCAATGAATACTGTACAATCCAACCTATCCTTATGAAAAATCATATTAAGGGTAGGTGTTAAGTTAGTCTTGTACACTACCAGTTTTAGGTTAATTTTAGTTTAATATAAAACTATTAAACCAATAAATGGGGGAACAAAATTATTATAATTTCAGAAAATAATTCTTACACAAGGAAAAGTAGTAGGTATAAGAGTATATTCATGTACATTTTATGTTTATTCAATCACTTGCATATAAATTGCAATAACATTTCTTTAGGAGTTATTATATGATTATAGATTATTAGTGTTAAACTATTGAATAAGGAATATCATATATACATATAAAGGTGGATAGTCCATGGGAGTATTTGTATGTAATTTATGAGGGTATAAAAAATTATACACACATTGCATCAATATAGTATCATGTTCATGCATTGCATTATTTAATGAATTATGATTTTGTTATAAATCCACTATTTTAATTTTTTATGTTTTTTATTATGTTTGTTCATAAATATTTATACATGTACATATTAGGTTATATTTTTATATAACATGGATTATTTTAATTAATTGTAGCATATTTATGTTTAGGACAATTGTTCAATAGTATATTTAATCATTCATTAATTAGGTGGTTTAATTAATTCGTTGTGTATATAAAGGGGAGGTAATTAGTGATTAGATTATTCTGAAGAAGTTCGTCTTGGCAATCTGTTGGATTGTTCCTATGGCGTTGTGTTGGCTGTATTAGTTTGTCTGTTTTCAAGAATAAATTCCATTATTGCTGTGGATCTATTTTGGCAACATCTTTCAGCATGGAGCTTTTTTGAAACAGTGTGAACATTTTATTTCTGACCAGGAGGTACGTGCCATTGCTGTAGTATACTCAGACTGTGGAACTTCCTAGTCGTCAGTTACAAGTTTGTATTCATACATGTCTTCAGTCTCAGAGGCAAAAACCCAACCCACCCTGTACTGGTGGTCAATCACACCGCATACTCACACAGCATAGCTATAGCCAACCCACCGCAGACAGGTTAAGGGAAAACATCACCCTCCTGTCCCACCATCAATATAGGTGGATATGCACAGCACCTGCACCCCTTCCCTCATCATCAGGGAGCAGGTCCATAATGTCTAATCAAAGGCAACAAATCCGAGAAGAACACATGCATATGCCCTCAGCTCCATTACACACTGTACACAAGCAAAGCCTGAGCACCATTGACATCCCATCTGCAAGGACGACAGTCACTGTCATCCCTCTACACAAAAGTGAATGATGAATGGTGGATTGTGCAATTTATTGGCCCTCATTGGGGGTAACCTGTCACATCAGGACCAGGAGTGCAACGCAAGCTCATACTGTGCTGATAGATGACAGGGGTATGATGTGGTTGTAAGTGGTGGCTAATGTTAGTCAATGGTGATGTGCAGGTTATGTACATAACATGACCAATGTATGAGGTCCAGTGATGTGTTTCCCTGTTTATGTCTTCCAAGTGACATGTGGCATGCAAGGCAGCCAGCGTACACTACAGCTGAAACTGCGGCCATGACAGAGATGATAATCAACCACCATGGGTTGATGTTTGGCCATGGCCAACAGAATCTGTGGGAGCAGTCTGCCTTGTGGGACGAGCTTGTCCACAGAGTAAACAACTTAGGTCACCATGGACGCACATACGATCTGGTCAGGCATCGGACGACTGACCTGTTACGCCATGCCCAGCAAAGGGCTGCTGCTGTGGCCAGGGACCATTCCGCCACAGGTGGAGGTCCCACTTGCACCAATGGAGGAGCTCCTTGCCAACCTTGGGGCAGCCACCACATGCCAGCAAAGCCAACACACACAAGTCATGGAGGTGGGTGGCACCCAGACAACAGAAGAGGAGCATCCAGGTAAGGCCATAGTGCACATCAATTTAATAATGTAGCAGCCATAAAGGCTTCTGTAGAGTATCTAGATGCATATGTCAGGTCAAACTGTATTTGTGAGTGGGGTTTTGTAATGCACACAAGTGCACATTTATGGTGAAGGACAGAAAATTGTGTGGTATCAGAGCTTGTACTGTACATGTGCCATTGCCCCCCATTTATATGTGCTGTCCTCCAGATGTCCTGCTCTAACATTTGAGAGGTATGACTAAGCATCAAGAGTGTAAATACAGTGTGTCATGTTGATGTAGAACAGAAATGTATATTAGGTAGCATCTTGTACCGATGCCACATTTGATTCTGCTGACCATACCTTTCCCTCGCAACTCCATAGGTACCTCTGGTCTGTTTGTGGGACAGCAGCCTGAAGACAGTGAGTAGGGTATTGTCCTATTGTAGCTCACCAATACCTCAGGCATGTTAAGGTCATGCATTTTACCATGCATGCAACTATTACTCTTAGCTATATTGCGAAATGTGCATGTTCACTTGTGGTGGGGTTAACTGCATTGCATCAGAGTGGTCACGACAGGGGCCTATTTGCAGGAGGTGTAACATATCCGTAGCATACCTCACAACCTGTCAATGCAAGATATCTGGGCAAAGACTGACAAAATGTGGGGACAAAGGAACAAAACCACCTTTCCACACAACAATGACCCAAACCATACAGCCACATCAACAAAAGAATAGATTCACCAGAAGACATTCAATGTTCTGGACTGGCTCAGCCAGAGTCCACACCTACATCCAATAGAAAATCTGTGGGGTAACCTGAAGAGGGCTGTGCACAAGAGATGTGCTCACAATCTGACAGAGTTGGAGGGCTTTTGCAAGGGGGAATGTGCAAATATTGCCCAATCAGAAAGTGCCATGCTGATAGACACCTTCCCAAGAGGACTGAATGCCATAATTAAATTAAAAGGTCCTTTAACAAAGTATTAGTTTAAGGGTGTGCACACTCACGCAACTAGGCTATTGTGCGTATTTCATTTACTATATGTTACCCCTACCCGATGCGCCATGTTCTTCAACTGGATTGCACAGGTTATAGGTCACATTAAAAGTGGGAAATGTTATGACATGATTTCTGTGGTCTCATGTTATATATCACAAAATCCTGGCATGTTAACAGGGGTGTGTACGATTATTATATCCACTGTAAGCATAGAAAGTTGCTAGAGTAACTGGCTTTGTTTTAACATAAATTTACTGCAGGTTATGAAGTCTGCAACTCCAATATGCCATTAATTAGTGGTGCCAGTCCACAGTTCATCACAGTAATGTATCAGACAACACAGGATTTATGAGGAACATACCAAAAATATGAGCCACACATCTAGTCATTCAGCAAAACTCTGCACAGTTGAGAGGTATGTTCTGTAGGAGTTGCCACTGTGCTATACAGGTGAACAGCAAAAATGTGTACATGGGTGCAGTTTGTGCTGGGTGAAGGCCCCATCACCTACCAACACTACTCATGTATCCCAGAGGTGTATATTAGTAGTAACATTAAGTGGAAAGGGCTGTACTGCATGATGTTGAGGGCCTGTCCCGAGTGTGTATGTTGTGGTCTGACTGTGTGTTGTGAATGTCACCAGTTGGTTATTGTGAGGTCTGTGTAATGCCTTTGTGCCACCTCACCTGAATGTGTCTGTGTGTGTCCATGTGTGCATGTGCGCGCGCGCGCGCGCGTGTGTGTGTGTGTGTGTGTGTGTGTGTGTGTGTGTGTGTGTGTGTGTGTGTGTGTGTGTATACCAGCAAACCTTATAGTGCAGATATTAATTTAGGGTCTATATTACATGATTGAAGCTTTAGTTAGTTGAGTAACTAAAGCTCGATCACTAAATGCCAAAAACGCAAAACCGCGAATGGCAGTTTCCATGCAGGGAAACAATTTGTTTGGCTGTTATGCAGATTTTGCCCTTTCTACAATGTGGAGTGCTCTTGGAGTTGGTATATTCAGTTAGGGGAGATCTGGGGGGAGAAACCCAACCCCATTTAATTTGTGTTTAATGTTTTTGTTTTTCTTGTTGGGACTATGGCATTGTTCCCTGCGTGGAAACTGCCATTCGCGATTTTGCATTTTCAATGTTTAGTGATCAAGCTTTAGTTACTAGACTAACTAAAGCTTTTATCATGTAATATAGACACATTCATTTGCATATGTTGTCTTCTCGTCACAGGTGGACATGGTGGCCATGGTCCCTCATGGTCAGAATCTGATGTCAGTGTCTCTGCAGACTCAGACCATGATGGTGGTCCTAGTGAGGTGCAGGTGGGGTTGTCAGGGGCTGAATCTGTGCCATCAGTTGGCATTCCACAGTCATCCACAATGTCTCTGCACACAGTCACAATGCCTACACATACCCTGTCCCCAGTAGCCACAGATAATGGACAATTGGCAGGTGGTGGCATGGAACAGGCTAGTGTGGTGCCTATGGCAAGTCTGAGTGTAGACACCAGCCATAGCCAGAGTGCAGGTGAGGTCCCACACAGGCGGGTGGACAGGGGTGTTTGAAGGAGGATTGCTGCCCATTGAGCCGCTATCGCAAGTGCCACAGCAGGTGTCACCAGACACATGTTTTGGGCTGTCATGGATGCAGAGGCATGTAGTGAATGCAACACCAGACAAATACTAAGGGTCTTGGATGCAACTCTTCCTGGCTTATGTGATGACATACATGACCTTGTTGAGGTCACATGTCAAAATATTGAGGTCATGAATAGAGGATGGGATGAGACCTTGGCAATCCTTGACCGTGGAATTTCTGTGCTGCAGCATGTTGTGGGAGATGGGCATTGGCCACATGGATGTAGGTCAGCACCAACATCCGCTGAGAGTCTACGTGGCTGTACACCTTTGCACTCCCATAGTGACAGTCCCACTAGCAGTACTGATGGGCAGGTACAGTCCACGCCACAACAGAGCAGGCCATGTGCACATGGTCCTGGCCGGTCTCATCATGGACATGGATCCAGCAGGCAGCAGTCACCATTGGGGAGTAGTACTGCATCTGGTCTTGGGCCTGGTGGTGCCAGTAAGACCCCTGGCAGGACCAGTTTATGTGTCTGTGGCCAGAGATAGTGAACTGTACACCTTGCCATGTACGGTCCATAGCTGTCCAACATACCCTGTGTAGGCGTGACTGTATGCATACAAACACACACATCACCATCACAGCCAGGTCACCTCCAGACACACCTGCATGGCCCATTCATAGAACACCCCTCCAAACACACACACATGTCAACCATATAGCCCAGCCTAGGCCTCTGGCAAACCCACACAACACCCTGTGCATATGATGATACCTGTGCCACATCCCAGTCATCCATACCACCAACACAGGGGCGTGCTAATATAGTTCTGATGCACAGGGTGAATTAAGTACAGTTTAGCTATGTAATGCTGTGTAAGGTGCTGTCATCTGGCATTTGTAATGGGTACACTTCAGAGTGTGTGTACCTTTTCAGCTATGATGCATTATTGGTGTTAGTAACACTGACTGAATGTAGTCTAACATGTTGTATTCTGTTTGTGTTTTAGGTGTCTGTGTGTCAGCAGGATGTGGCCTTGCAGATATTGCCAATGAGGGGATGGCAGAGTGGTAACACATCAATCATGTCAGAGCTGAGGTACAGCTGTATATGTACACATTTACCAGGTCTGTGTAACAGTTATTGCATGTGCCACAGAGCTTATAGGGCTGAGGGATGTATACAGGTAAGTCTATGGTGGTTGACATCAGCAGCCCATGTAAAGTGGACAATGGTAAGTGTAGTGGGTATAATACACCTCCAATTGGTAAAACCCACACCCCCAGAGGATATTGTGTTGACCAAACACACAAAGAATACTGTTACCACACAAGCAGTCACACACACACACACACACACACACACACACACACACACACACACACACACACACACACACACACACACACACACACACACACACACACACACACACACACACACACACACACACACACACACACACACGCATGCACAGGATCACAGTTGCCAGTGTTGGGTTTGGATCCCTTGCCCATCTAGTTAGTGGTACTACAGTATTATGTGGTTATTGCAGGTGGCATGGAACTAATAGTGTGATGACTGTTCCAAGGTCCCTGGAAAGTGAATACCATCACATGCCCTTGTGAGTTATGGCAATGGGGGTGTACTGGGTGTGGAAGGACTAATTAGACTGTCACCTACAAGACTACACACTCACAAACACTGCTATACACACCAATGCACACACAATTGCCAGTACTGACATTAGCAGCCCTACCTATCATGTTATTCATTCCTTACTGTTACATAACTGTTGCACATGGCACAGGGCTTATAAGGCTGAAGAGTGTCTGCAAAGACCTCTATGGTGGATGTGAACAGTGGTCTTTGTAAAGTGGACCTTGGGATGTGGACTGGGAGTACCATGGCCTAAAATTGTTAACCACGGCCACCCAATGGAGATAGTTCTCACACACACACACACACACACACACACACACACACACACACACACACACACACACACACACACACACACACAAACACACACACATATATATACTCAAACACACATTGCCAGGACTGAGATTAGCAGCCCTGCCTATTTTGTTAGTCAGTCCATACTGTTACATAGTTCCTGCATGTGGCATGGGGCTCACTGGGATGAAGAGTGTCAACAGATACCTCTATGGTTGATGAAGACAGCGGGCCCTGTAAAGTGGACCTTGGGACGTGTACTGGGAGTACCATGGCCTAAAAATATAAAACCCACCCCCAATGGATATAGTTCTCACTCAAACACATACACAGGATACAGTTATTGCGCACACACACACACACACACACACACACACACACACACACACACACACACACACACACACACACACACACACACACCAATTTGCCAGGACTAAGATTAGAACCCCTACCTATCTAGTTATTACTAATGCAGTATTATGGATCTATCGAATGCACCATGGAGCTTTTAGTGTGAAGGCTGTCCCACAGTTTTTCTAAAGTGAACAACATCACCAGCCCTTGTAAAGTGTGGCAATGGGCAGTGTACTGTGAGAGTGAGGCCTCAAAATGCTGCATCCTACAAATATACGCACATTTGCCAGGAGTCAAATTAGAACCCCTACCTATGTAGCCATTGGTACTATCGTGTTATGCAGCTACCGCATGCATCGTGGAGCTTATAGGGTGAAGAGTGTCTCAAGGGATGTATATAATGTATGACATCACTAGTCCTTCTAAAGTATGGCAATGGTAGGTGTACTGGGTGAGAAGGGCCTCAAACTACTTTCATCCACATGTTTACACATTCAGAAACTCTTTTATACACACTAATGCACACGCACACATGTTTGTAAGTACTGAGATCCATAGGTTCATAGGTTCATATGTGTGTACTAGGCGAATGGCCATGGAGCCTTTACAAGCCAAGCCCATGGGATTACCCTGGCATGGTGCCACCTGATGATGGTCCCCAGTGTGTCTAACAAGTATAGCCACTGGAGTGATCTCCAAGGTGGGATTTCTATTCCCCATCCACTCATCCAGATTTCCCCTTGAAGAGGGCCAGTGAGGTGCTCTGCTTGACATGTATGTGAAGTCTACTCCATAGCGTGGGCAGTTTCTGGGTTATAAACTGGTCCCTCCAGCATGTTCTGTTGATTGTGGAAATGGGGATGAGGTCTCTGGGGCATGTAGTGTGAACAGATTGGGTTCTTTATATGTAGCATTCCTGACAGAGGTGCGTTAGACATGGCTTTCTAAATCAGGCAGAGATCGCATCTAGGTAGCCAGTATGAGACAGAGAATAGTTGGAGTTATTGGCGTCTGTCCATAGAGGACAAGTGTTTAATGCCTAGGATCCTCTTTGAAAGGTACTTTTGTAGCCTCTCCAGTTGTTGCAGGTGTCCAGTGAGGTATATGCCAAATGGGCCATTGAACTCATTGATTGGCCTAATGAGGGGAGAGTAGAGGGAGACAATGACCTGGATGCAATAAACTGGACTTCCTCGATGCAACACCATTAGTAATGACATGTGCCACATACAAGGACTTTCTGAACACAGTGGCACTGTAGTTGTCATTGTCAACCTGTGTCCCCAGTTTTCTTATAACGACTTCAGTGTTCAGTGGATTACCATCAATGTGGTGATTCATGGGAACCATGTTGCTCTCAAAGGGGATGTCAGCACATTTTCTGGCATTAAGCTAAAGTCCAGGGTTCTGACACCAGTCATAGGTCTCAGTGAGGCCTTTCTGCAGGATGTAAACATCACATGGGGAGGTAATAATAGCACCCACCTTGCAGTTGTCTGTGAGCATTGTCAGCCAGAGTCCCTTCATGTTGGGCTGTACTTCAGAGTCATAGATCCCGAACATGAGGGCACCCAGGACCAAACCCTGTGGGACTCCACTCATGACTGGTCAGCAGTCTGACATGGAGTCCGCTGCTTTCACACAGTGGGTTCTATCTGTGAGCCAACTGGTCAGCAGTCTGACATGGAGTCTGCTGCTTTCACACTGTGGGTTCTATCTGTGAGCCAGTTTGCAAGCCACCTAATGATATAAAGGTTTATGCCTAGCTGAATGTGTTAGTCTATGATTCCTGAGTGGTGAATGGTATCCAAGGAATAGAAAGTCCGCCTATCTTGCTATTTATTTCATACTGTTACATAGTTATTGAACATGGCACAGAGCTTATAGGGCTGCAGAGTGTCTACAGCTACCTCTACAGTGGATGACAACAATGGGCCTTGTAAAGTGGACATTGGGATGTGTACTGGGTGGACTGCAGCACAAAATTGCAAAACCCGCCCTCTAATTGATATGGTTCTCACACAAACACACACCCATCCACCCATGATACTGCTCTCATGTATGCACACACACACACACACACACACACACACACACACACACACACACACACACACACACACACACACACACACACACACAAACTTGCCAGGATTGAGATTAGTACTCCTACCTATCTAGTTAGTGCTAATACAGTGTTATGCATTTATCACACACTCCACAGAGCTTATAAGGTAAAGGGTGTCTCAAAGTACTGCTAAGGTGAGGAACATCACCGGTCCTTGTAAAGTATGGCAATCAGTGATTTACTGGATGAGAGAGCCCACAAAATGCTTTAACCTACACATATACACACTTACACACACATTTTCCAGGACTGAGATTAGAACCCCTGCCTAATTATCTATTTGTACTACAGTGTTATGCAATTATCACATGTGCCACAAAGCTTGTAGGGCTGTAGGTGGACCAAAGATACTTCTAAGGTGACTGACATCAGCAGGACTGCTAAAGTAGGGCAATGGGAACTGTCCTGGGTGTAAACAGGCTTAAAAGATTTAATCTACAGGCACAAACACACACACTTTTACATTTGCCAGGACTGAGATTAGAGCCCCTACCTAAATAGTTATTTGTACTATTTTGTTATGCAGTTATCACACACACCACAGAGCTTATAGGGCAGAAGCCAATCCAACAGTACTTCTACAGTGAATGATATCAGCAGATCTTGTGAAGTAGGACAATGGGAGATGTACTGGGTGGGAATGGACTAAAACACTTATTCCTAAAGACACCCCCCACAAGAGTCATTTGTACTATAGTGTTACACAATTATCACACACACCACAGAGTCTGTAGGACTGGAGGCTGCCCAAAGGTACTTCTAAGGTGACTGTCATCAGCAGGACTGCTAAAGTAGGGCAATGGGAAGTGTACTGGGTGTGAACAGGCTCAAAATCTTTAACCTACAGGCACAAACACACACTTTTACATTTGCCAGGACTGAGATTAGAGCCCCTACCTAAATAGTTATTTCTACTACAGTGTTATGCAGTTATCACACACACCACTGAGCTTATAGAGCAGAAGCCAATCCAACAGTACTTCTACAGTGAATGATATCAGCAGATCTTGTGAAGTAGGACAATGGGAGATGTACTGGGTGGGAATGGACTAAAACACTTATTCCTATAGACACCCCCCACAATGGTTATTTGTACTATAGTGTTACACAATTATCACACACACCACAGAGTGTGTAGGACTGGAGGCTGCCCAAAGGTACTTCTAAGGTGACTGACATCAACAGGACTGCTAATGTAGGACAACGGGAAATGTACTGGGTGTGAACAGGCTCAAACTCTTTAACCTACAGAGACAAACACACAAACATGTTTACATTTGCCAGGACTGAGATTAGAACCCCTACCTAAATAGTTATTTGCACTACAGTGTTACACAGTTATCACACACACCACAGAGCTTATAGGACAGAGACCAGTCCAACAGTACTTCTACAGTGAATAACATCACCAGATCTTCTGAAGTAGGGCAATAGGAGGTGAACTGGGCGGGAATTGTATAATAGTGTTACTCAGTTCTCACATGCACTATAGAGCTTACAGAACTGAAATCAGTCGAAAGGTACTTCTAAGGTGATTGACATTAACAGATCTTGTAATGTAAGGTAATGGGAAGTGTACTGGGTGGGTAAGGCATCATAATACTTAGACCTACAGACATACACTCACACACACACACACACACACACACACACACACACACACACACACACACACACACACACACACACACACACACAAAGGTAGGTGATGTGGTATTCCAACCCCCACCTCAGTACCCTCACACAATGAATCTCATCTTCATGCTGGCACATGCCAGTGGTTACAACTGGTATGGAACTGTCTGCAGCAGGACATCACTCAATGCCATTCAGGGTATCCCTGTGTATGACTCACTGTACTTGTGTCTCCTTGTGTGTCTCACTCTATCACTGTCTGTCCCTCTCTTCCCCATGTCTGTGTGTCTGTATGCTTGACATATTGTAATATGTTGCCCATATATATGTGTGTGTGTGTGTGTGTATCACATGCAACAGATGCAGATATACCACATATGTGTCACCTACAGCTTGCTGTGGGTAATCCTGTCTGATGTGTGTGTGTGGAGACAATTAGGTTTACATAGCTGTGTGTATGCAAAGACATTTGCACAATAAACAGATATATAGTCGGATGTAGTTTCAGACACGGGCTTCACTTCTCTAAGTGTAGGAGCATGCTCAGTATAACCTTCTATAGTAAATGTGGGAATTCATTTCAGAGATAGTTGTACTTCAGTCCAGGGTGTTGTGTGCTACAGCCATACCTTGCAACCTGTTTGTGCAAGAGTTCTGGAGATAGGCTGTTGATATGGGGAAACAATGGGCCAAACATATGGGGGTACTGTAACTATTGCTCTTATCAATGTATGAGTTGCTTGAGTCACATGGTTTGTTTTAGCAGACATTTTTTGACATATGTAATGTTTGACACTGTACTGTATTGTGTCATTACCTAATGACAGAGGTAATCGGATCATCAGAGTTATTGACCAGAGAAATACAAGATGGATGATGCACAGACCTATAATATGAGGTAAAGGATAGACATTCTTGCACAATCCAGCCAGTTGGGAGTTGTGGCTACAGGTGATTGACTGATAAAGCTGTGTAAATGGTCCAGCACCTTGGTGATATACTGGCTGGGGATCTCCTGGTTGTGCAGTATTCTTCTTACTTGAAAGGTTATATACTGGTGTGGCCATACCTGTCAACTGTACAGACTCATGCAGATTATCCAGATTCATGTCTCATATATCTGGTTAGTTTCCCTTAACATTGTGGTTTTCTAGCACATTTGTTGCAAATCACTCAATGTTGCAGTCAGGGAATAATGACAGAACATTAGAGTTTCAAACTTCACACCCTTCATGACATCCATGCTGTAAAGGCTGCCAGCCTAGCCAGATAGGATTTTATACATAATTCTATCATTTGTAAATATGAGTGTTGAACTACAGACTTGTTTTCTTAAATGAAAGTATATGCTGTGAAATGTGAACTTAAAACAATGTAACAACATTGTTCTATGCTGTAAAGAAAGCTAAGACAAGCATTTCTTGTTTGTCCTTTGAAGTTCAAATTATTTCATGACTGTCTTTGATATTTACAATTCAGCTCCAGCCGGGCTAGATGAAGGCATCCTGTGTATTGTTTTAACTTAAGGAATAATTACTAGAGTTTACATGTGGAATGTCTTTTATTGATGTAGTTTCCTGCAGCGGCAAGATAACAAAAGAATGCAGTTTCTGTTGGCCTGGGAACACCAGGAAAGTGATAGAATAATGTAATATTTATCAGAACTGAAATTTCAATTTAAACAGAGAGAATCAGTAGGCATTAAGCATTTTTGTCTTGATCATCCAAATCACAGCACTGTCTTGCTCATATGTAAGTTATTTAGATTTGTGTTTTCTTTTAGAAATAGCTAGGAACTAGAAAGATTAGACTAAGTGTTTTTCTGTGATGTCAAAACTGTACTACTGATTTATTTTAAGTATTTCTGTGTGATCTGTGAACTCTTGACTAGCACTGTATTGTAGAAAGTATTGTCTTGTGGTTTTAATAATTTATTAGTAAATATTTTAAAACCTTTTAACTGTGGCTGGTTTGTGTAGAGATAATTTAAGCTCTAGAGTACATTGAATATTTATAGAATTTACTGTCCAAGTCACTCCAAATAAGCTTTGACTGTTTAGTCACACTTACCAATTGGATAATAATATTGCACAGTAATAATTAGACACCCTTATAAGGACCTTTGAGTAGCTGCTAATTATTAGTGGGTGGTGGCAGCTGGTACTACTGTATAGTCTGGGAAAAGGGGGCACAGCTGGAGAACCTGTGTCAGCCTTCCCCAGAAGTGTTTGTGTGGTGGTGTAAACTCTTCTCAAAGTGTGTGTGTGTCAGCTACTTGAGCAGGGACATGAATCACTGGTTGAACAGAGAGGGTGCTAGAGCTTTTAGCTTGCCCACTAGATCTGGATCCTATATCTGTGCCAGTGGGGAGTCTTATTGGGGACCTGGAGAGCAAGGGAGCAACCAGCCCCGGACTGACTGTGATCTCTGTGTGCTATTAAGGGAAATTGCACTTTACTGTGTGTATTTGTTATCCTTTCCTCCTATATGAGACTCTCTCTCTGGTGTTAGTGGTGAGGATTGAAGCTCCTTGATTGCTGGGCCAGGGCACGGGCATCACACATGCTACTATGCACCCCCTCTGTTATTCTATCAACTTTCTAACATTATGAGAGCAATATTTTAAATGTGTCCCTATAGTTGGGCCTTTATCCCACCATTATGTATGGCTTTGTCCAGATTTCTTTCTCTATGAGGATGAGAAGTATGCTACTAGCATTTAGCAGCATGGCCTTACATTTGCATTTTGTTGACTGTGTTATGTTGGTAGTATGGACCCCACGACATTCTCTACAAAGGCACTATAGGTGAGGCATGGGTCTTTGCCAGAGGCCTGTAGGTCATGTGAGACTGATGCAGGCCATCTGTAGCAAGGCAGTATGATCTGTCACTCATATGTTCCCAGGCTGCCAGGCAGTGAACCCCCCCCCGGGTGACAATGGTAAGTGACAGAATACACTGTTGTGCTACTAGGCACAATACCTCTCTACATATGTGAGCCAGCCATCTAGACAAAGCCATGAGTAATTGGGTGATGAAGGCCTAAATATATGGACCATTATAACTACTGGCCTTACAAACCTGGAAGAGTGATACAATAACAGATTTTGCATTAGCATGCATTTTTTATAGGGTATAAAGTCTGAGACACTACAATCCATCATTATTTTCTGACTTTAGACTTTCGTGGTTTGCCAGTGATTTGCCAGACAACCACTATTTTGGAATAAAGACACCACAAATATGATGCAAACCTGTGTACATTCTGCAGACGGTCTGTACAGTTGTGAGGTATGATAGGCACTGTGTAGGTTACTCCAACCTGTGTGCTGTTCATATGTGTGGCCCCCTGTACATGACCTGTCCAGTTTCCCAGCAGTAATGGATATTGACATTTGGACAATGTGTACACCTCCCACCGTAGGTGTAGCTGACATGCAAAATAGTTGCTACTGCATTTCATGGAACATAGCCCTGTCTACCACAGTACTGCACCTAGGCCACAAGTTATCATGTGGATTGGGACAGCCCTGGCAATGTGTGCTCTGCTGCTATTACCCTACAAACTTACACGTTACTGCATTTCTATGTGAATATGGGTGTGTGGGGGGGGGGCACACCTGTCAACAGTACACATTTGCCCAGACTATGCTGATATTGGCATTACATTTTGGTTTCATTTAGTACAGTATTGTGCCCTGTCTTGGAGAATAGAGACATATCACTAAAGACTGCAGGTTAGATTGTAAAGCCATACAATTGAGTTTCAGACTTCTTACCCTTCAGAGCCTTACTGCAAATGCAATACCTGCTGTGATATCACTGTGTAAGTTTGTAGGGGGTATTCCATCATTGTCGCCATTTGTGGGCCTTTGCCAGACATTCCTTTATGGTTTTCTATGGTTGACTTGCTGTGTGAGTCTGAGGGGGTGAGTACGGGATCGCCACAGTGACATCCATGCATGTGACCTATGACCCCCCACTTAATTGGCCCCTCACATATACTGCAGTGGGATTTGTCACTTTAAATGATACTGCATAGTGTGGGGAAGCCAGTAATGTGCATACATTTCCTGGTTTCCCATATAGCTGTCAGTTGTCTGCTGCTATACCAGTAGGCCACCCCATTCCATTGCATGCATGCAGCATTACCATAGCTATGGTACCAAAACATACTAATCCATTCATTTATTGTTAAGAAGACTGACTTACCTTGTGCTCATGGCAGTTATGAAGATGGTGCTTGAGGGCTACCTATGTTGGATGCACACAGTACACTGCCTATATATGGTAAGTTACAGGTAATATGATGTATGTGCCATCCATTTTACTGTGTGTGCGAGTCAGAGAGAGGTGTCAGTTCCTGGGTCCCTATAGTGTCAGTGTGTGTGCTATGCATTGCCTCTTTGCCAAGACCTGGGCATACTGGGCATGCCTCTGTCTGCCTACAGGAGCAGGCTCAGGGGCTTCCTCCTCTGAGTCCCTCTGTGCCTATGGGGACCTTGGCAATGGTGGGGGGCTGTGTGGCCTTTCCCTGTGCTGTTCCTGCTGCAGCTGTTTCTGCAGGATCATATTTTGTAGCATGGCACATACTATGAACATGTGTTCACATGTGGCTGGAGAGTACTGGAAGGCTCTACCAGATATGTCCATGCAGCGGAACCGTGACTTGAGCATTCCGAACACACACACTGTAATGATCCTAGTTTGTGCCTGTGCCTCATTATGGCATTCTTGAGTGGGTGTGTGTGTGCATTTCTGATGGGTGTCATCATCCACGGCTCCAGTGCATAGCCAGCATCCTCTATCAGATGGCCATATGGGATGTCCCCACTGGGAAATGCCTGGTACAGCTGTGATGAATGCCAGCTGTGGGAGTCGTCATCGCTTCCAGGGCTGCCAGCACACACATTAATGATAATGCCCTGGGCATTGCACACAACATGGCAGCTGATGGAGGAGAAGCCCTTGTGGTTTATGTAGACCCTACCCTGTTCACCGGATGGTGCTTTGATGTGGATGTACATGCAGTCTATCCCACCCAATACCTCTGAGTATTCTGCTACACAGTGGAAGAGATGCATATTGCTGGTCCTCTCCTCATGGATGTTGGGGAGTAAATGTGCTCACAAGCATGTGGTAGGATGGCATCCAGGAACTGGTGGAGTACCCTAAATGCAGATGTCTGAGAGACCCCCATGATGTCCCCAGTAGGTCTTTGGAAAGTACCTGTAGCTAGTATTCTTAAGGCTACACATACCTTGGTATCCACTGGGTTGGGTTCTCCTCTGTTGGCTTTGGGACTGAGTTGAGATTGGCACAGCTCAATGATTTGCTGAAGTATGTCTCTGTCCAGCCTGTGGTGCTCTACTATCTCCAGATGATGTAGCCCCTGGTAAGTTACCCTGGGTCTGAACATTCTTCTCCTCCTCCTCCTCCTCAGTCTGTGGCAGCTGTCAGCATTATCCTCCTCACTGCCCTCAGCCTCTAGCACATGCTGATGGATCAAAGCAATGGCAGCCCCTAACATTTATTTGGTTAAAATTACCCTACATATGTACACCAATGGTGCCAAGTTTGTGGGAAAAAACAGACTGTAAGGTGTTTGCATAGTTTATACTGTTGTGCTGCAGATGCTGCCTGCATGATTGGCTGACTATGAGGCATTCCACCTGCCAGCTATGTTATTTGTACTCGATTGCTTTTATTGTTATTTCCCTTTTTTTTCTTTTTCTCTTCCCATTTACACCCCATTTAAGCCCTGAAGGTGCCCAAATGTAAACAGTCCTGCTATTTCCATTTTGGTTTTACACCTGGTGCATGCCCCACAAACTTGTTTAGCGAAGGTAAACAATGAGAAATGGCCTTCCTCTGGACACAAACATGCTCTTCATTTCATGGAATAAGTCAATACAGCCTCAGACACACCCCCTTGCTTAGCTGTGCTTAGCTATGCTCATCTGGGAACCCTGGAGCTCCACTGTGCTTACACCAAGCATGACACACCACCTTTTCATGTCTGCTGCTCCTTCTGCTTGCACTACTGCATTAGAGTGCCTACATGGTTAGGTGCAGTTCGGCACTTGTCTTCTTTTTGTGATTCAGTAAATTTCCCTCAATAGCATACCCCACTGTCTTAGTCCCTAGTTACAGCACTACACCAGAGCCTTTCTCCTTAGCAACCAGTGTTCCCTGCTATTGTTTTGATTCTGCATGCCATAGACTATAATGGCAAAATGCAAATTTCACTTAGAATTGACTTTTCACATTTTTTTTATTTTTGGCACAATCCCATTTGCGTGCCTCTGCCCTATGCTTAAATGGCCGAGATCGGCCAAAAAAAAAACTTTGATTTTTATAATTTTGCAATACTTTTCTGGGCCAGTAGCCATATATTTGGCCATTGGCATGCCTAAGGATTAGAATACATGCTTTAGTTTGAGCTGTGTTAAATAAAATCAAGAGATCAATACACAGGAGGTTCAGGTTCAAGTTTACTAGTGTACACCAGGAGGCAAAAAACGTACAAGTACAGAATTTTGTCTGACATGAAACAGGAAGTACACAATTTTTATAGTTTCTTACATTCAAGTTGTGCCCACCTTACTGACGTGGTCAGTCACAGGGCATCTACATCACTTTAGCTTACAGTATTCTATTCATAAAATAATGCTGATGCTGTATATTTAAAAAAGTTTTCCTCTGGTAACAATACGGCCTTGCTTACCACCTGGTCAGACATAATGTCTTTCTGTAAAGTTACTTCTTCAAGGTTTCAGACTAGTTCGAATACAATAGCAGATTCAGTCTTTTAATACACTTCTTTGTTCCCCTGTAACACTTTCCCAACAGCTGCATGTTATCTAGTAACACATACATAAGGCCAATCATCCCAGCAGGAAAGAGCAGAAGATTTTCATTATTTCACATATTTAATTTCCTGACCCAGCAGATAATCATTTGCGAAAAGCATAAACATTAGAACTTGCTTGAGCTAGCAGCTGCCAGGGTCAGAGGCCAACTTGCAACAAGGCACACTGCAGTTTCAAAAACTTCTTGCAATTACACACGAATTCATCCTCTTTGTTATATCAATAGAATAAAATGCATTACATACTACTTTGCTTTTAAAACTAGCACTTCACATATATTCAAATACATATTTCTCTAACATTTTCCCTCCTATTAATACTTTCTATTCTATTTTGAAGTATGCATAATGTCATTTCATCTCCTAACCTCTTCCACTAAGGATTTTCAGCTAGGTGAGTCATTTGATCTATACTTCAGAAAAAGTTTCGTCTGAGATTAATTTTTCAAACTCAATATCTTGGTACAAGGTTTCAGTAACAGATACATCAATAAAATCTTTGATTAATCTTTTCATGCAGGGGAATTCCACAACAAATACATGCTCCTAATAGAAGTAAATCCACACAGATGGCGATCAGAATATTCATTAGGATGGAACCCCACCCCCTAAATAAATTCTGGAAGAAGTCCATCAGTGGGTTTGTGCCTGGTTCAGTCATGGCTGATACCTGCTGAATTACCTCTAGGTGGTTGTTAATTTTGCGCCTGTTGTCCGGAATAAACGCACAGCACTCTTCTTTGATAAGCGTGCACGTACCACCCCTCGCCGCTAGGGTGAAGTCAAGAGCCATTCGATTTTGTAGCACAACAGTTCTCATTGCATTCAGTTCATCAGTCACCAGTTCTAGGGCAGAGAAAGTTGCATTACTTATTACTTTGAGATGTTTCGACAGCTTCCTCAACTCTCAGATTGATTTGACTGCTCCATATGCTGGGAATATTCCTGCCCAAGATATAACACTGTCACTCAAGTCCATATGAGTCAATTTGTTTTTGTCTTTTATGGTATTATGGTTTTTCCAGCCAGCTTCGATCCGTCCTACTGGATTTACAGGTTTCTCGACTGGACCTTCAGGTTTTCGGGCTGCTTCTCTCACGTTTCGTATCTTACCCAAAAGTAATTCCGTAGTATGTCTTATAGCCGGAACCAGATAACCCAAAAAACAACTGCCGGACCAATTCTCAGGTAGCCATTTGTATGCTTTTTCCCACAAATAAAATAACAATTTTCTACTTTAGTACTAATACGCATTAACCCTGCATGAAACATTTTCTGGTCTATAACTGACAATTGTTTAAATAAAACAGGATTCTTGCGAATTTCATTCATGGTTGTTTTCACTGAGTTCAAATATGAGTCATAATTAGTATTGCAAAAAGTATTGCCATTACTAGTCTTAATATAACACCTATAAGATATCGTTATATTACAATTGCTCCAGCCCACCTGGAGAGTATCATTTTATAAAACATACAATTCCCTTTTATGTGACAGGTAAAAATAAAGCTATTTTGTCCTGTGATCTCACAGTCCCTGTGTCAAAAAGCAAATTTTCCCAAGTCTCATTTATCCCCAGAGGGACAGCGGACATTAACAGTCCTCCATATGCTGTTGGTATAGCTGTACAAACCCAGCAATTTGAAATGTTCATAGTCTCTGCATATACACGCTTCATGGCTAGGTATGTGTTAAAATTTGGATGCCAGTCTATAGATGTTTCGTCACGTCTTTCCACTTTTACTTGTGTGGTTGAGTGTAGGAAAAACCACAACAAGAGGAAAATTGTCACAATTATAGTCAATAAATGCATACTCAGCAAAATGATTATGCAACATCTCTGGGGTTGATCTGCATTTCTGCTCGCTTTATTCTTGGCCATTTTGCCCTTGTTGTATATCAGTCACAAAGTTTTTATCAAGTTGAAAGTTCTTTACCGGTTTGCAGTGTGTCAAATGGACCCAGGACATCCTCTCAGCCACTCTGACTGCAGTAGGCATTGCCAACAGTACCTGGTACGGTCCTTCCCACTTTGGACTTGCCCAATTCTTCCTCTTCGTCACTTTTAACCACAGCCAAGTTCCCGGAGCCAGAACTGCTTCCACCGGTCTGGTCTGTTCTTTATCTGAAAAAGAGTTAAACTGCAAAACAGATTTATTTGTTAACAGTTTTCTCATATAACTAGCTAATGAACTGTCAGCCTCTTGCTCTGCAGGCATGAGAGCTTTCCACTGAGGCACATAATATGCTCTCCCAAAAAACATTTCGAAGGGAGTCAAACCCTTCACATCTGGAACCATTCTCATACTCAACAGCGCTAAAGGCAAACAGTATATCCAACTCTTCTGGGTCTCCTCAACTAACTTCCTAAGCTTGTTCTTCAGGACCCCATTGTACCTTTCCACCAGTCCTGCTGACTGTGGGTGGTAGGCACAATGATTTTTCAAGGAGATTCCGAAAAATCTTCCAAGTTGCTGGATGGTCTGGTTAACAAAATGTGTGCCATTGTCACTATAAATCCTTTTCGGTATGCCAAATCTAGGGATTATTTCTTTTATCAGGGCTTTCGCCACTGTTTCTGCATCCAGATTTTTGGTTGGAAAAGCTTCTACCCATTTAGAAAACATATCTACAATGACTAGACAATATTTTTTCCCTTCACATTTGTTCAACTCTATGAAATCCATACAAATAGTATGGAGCAGATACGGTGGCATAGGAAAACTTCCTTGTTTAGGTTTAAATGCCCCTTGTGCATGGTGCTTGTTACAAGTATGACAAGCTGCACAAAATTTTTTTGTTTTTTGTATAATTTGTGAATCCGTATGTTTGGAATATTCGGTTTACTAACTGTACCATCCCCCCTGTTGAGACATGGCACTGCCCATGGCTCAACAAAGCTGCATATCTAAATAAATTAGACGGCAATATCGTTTTTTTCTCTTTGGAAATGTACAGTCCATTTTCAAGAATTGCGCCTTGTTTTTCCCATTTTTGTTTTTCTGCTTTTGTGGTAAGTGTCTGCATTGTTTTTAACATTTCTAAATCTAAAATCTCAGAGGGTTGTAATTCCTCATTCAAAAGTAAAGTTTCTGAGTCTGAGGCCGCTTGCTTTGCAGCTGCATCAGCTCTCGCATTGCCTTTTGAAATCCTATCCTGTTGTTTTGTATGAGCTACACATTTGCAAATAGCTACTTTAGTAGGTAACTGGATAGATTCTAATAATTCCAAAATAAAGTGCGCATGATTAATTGGTTTTCCACTAGGTGTTATCATTCCCCTATTTTTCCATTGTTGCGCAAATACATGTACTGTAGAGAAAGCATACTGACTGTCAGTATATATGTTTACACATTTGTCTTTTGCTAAAGTACATGCTCGTGTTAAAGCTATCAATTCTGCTGCTTGTGCAGACAAGTTATGTGGTAAGGGTTGGGCTTCTAAAATGTCAGTGTCTGTAACTACTGCATACCCCACTAGATTCTTCCCTGTAGGGCCCCTTCTGCATGAGCCGTCCACGTAATATGTCACCTCGGCATTATCCAGGGCATATCTGTGAGATCTTGCCTAGGCAAGGTTAATTGTTCAATTTCCTGCAGGCAGCTGTGCGGTGTGCCATCCGCAGGAGTTGGGAGTAATGTTGATGGATTTAATGTCGTACATCGTTCAATTGTCATATGAGGTTGGCTCAGCAGTATAGTCATACATGAAAGATGTCTAGCAGGAGAAAGATATGCTACTTTTTCTTGTAGCAAAATTATTGCGACTGCATGAGGCACTCTCAATGTGAGAGGGTGGAATAATACCACTGAGGCCGAGGCCTGTACTGCCATTGCAGCTGCAACCACTGCTTGTACACAGTGAGGCAAAGATTGCGCCACTGGGTCTAACTGTGATGAATAATCGGCTATGGGGCGTTGCTTATCCCCATGTTGTTGCATCAGCACTGACGTCATATATCCTTGCTTGCAATCTATGGTCTGAAAGAACCCTTTGTGATAATTTGAGAGTCCTAAAACTAATGAAGAAGCTATCAACTGCTTCAATCTGCAGAAAGCCGTTTCTGCTTCAGGTGTCCATTGTAATAAATCTTGTGCTGCCTTTGCTGTTTTATATATCATGTCAGTCAATGGAGCAGACTCCAAAGCATAGTTTGGTATCCAACTCCGACAAAAATTAGTTGTCCCCAAGAAGGACATCATTTCCCTCTTGGTTGCTGGTTTGGGTGCTTGTAAAATTGCTGTCTTTCTATCCTCGTCTAATATTCTACCTTCATTGGATGTCACATATCCTAGGTATCTAACTTGCTTTTTCCAGAGTTGTAACTTACTTTTGTTTACTTTGTGTCCTTGTGTTGCTAAGAATTTCAATAGCGCTATAGTATCTTCCCTGCATTGCTGCTGGGTGGGGGCTGCTAGCAAGATGTCATCTAGTAGAATTTGACTACCTCCTGGTGGGGTAAACCCTGCCAGGTTGCTAGCCATTTCTTGTGCAAATATTGTTGGGCTCTCACAGTATCCCTGTGGTAGTCGAGTATAGGTATACCTTTTACCCTGAAATGTAAATGCAAACCAGTACTGACTATCAGGATGTATAGGTATTGAAAAAAAGCATTACTGATATCTACCACAGAGAAATATTTCTGTTGGGGCTTTAAGTCATTTAACAAAGTATGTGGGTCTGGTACCGTGGGTGCTCTGGGTATCACTGCATTGTTTACAGCTTGTAAATCTTGAACCATCCGCCATTCCCTGTTTGCTTTTTTAACAGGAAATAGGGGTGTATTACATGGTGAATCAGGAGATTCTACCAGTACTCCTTCCCTGAGTAATGCTACTATTATAGGCTTGATACCTATTTCTGCATCTTTCCTCAAAGGGTATTGTCTTTTCTGTGGCCTAAATGCTGACTTCGGTGTAATTGTAACCAGTCCTGCTGTTCGAATAAGTCCTACGTCTGACTTGCCTGTTGACCAAAGAGTCGTTGGTATGTCACATATGGCTTTCTCTTCTTCTTCTAATAAAAACGCTAATCAGCTGTCCTCGCTAGATTGCAAGTGCACAGCTGGGTGCATCTGCGTCAACCAATTCAACTTTTGTTTCTGTATCCCCTGTTCTGACAATTCTAAGTCAGTCTGTTTCTCCCATCTCGTTACTTCTCTCCTAAGTCTGCCCATTTTACGTTTTTGTTCTTGGTCAAGCTGACATGTGGCAATCGATTTGATCTATATAATGCAAGGAATTCTTGAGGTAATGAACAGCTAACTACACTGTTCTCCTCAGTATCCCAATACAAGGTACGTAATACTAATCTATTTGCACGATTTTTGAACAATTCTTGCTCATATTCTCTATCAGGTCCTGGCGTATTACAGTAGTATAGAGTATAGTGTAACAAATGCTGTCGATCAGTGTCAAGGGAGGGGGCTTTACTGATGGCTACGTTCATCAGTTCCTCGGTTACTGCCCCTGGACCAGTCGTAACTAGGTCCTGGCTGTACCAATAAAAAGTTTCACCCTCGATCGCACCACAAAGTATCCATTTGCCTCTGTGCCTCCATACCCTGCACAGTCGGAACTACTGCTATGCCAAATATCTGCATAAGGTCCCTACCCAATAGGTTCACTGGACATTTTGCAGAAACAACAATCTTACTTCTTTGAGTCATACCTGAAACAGGGTCAGTTATTGCTATATCATGGGAAAGTGGTTCCCTGTATAGCTGTCCATTCGCAGCTTTCACTAATATATAATCAGGTGATTCAGAATGTTCTGGTAACTTGGAGGGGTGTATCAGGGTCCGTGATGCTCCTGAGTCACACAGGAATTTAACTTCCCTTCCCTCCACCAGAATTGTAACTTGCGGTTTCATGTCTGCTAAGTAGAGCTCTAGGCTCAATAATGCTAAATCCAAAATTTCACTTTCTTCATCCTCCATATCTACTTGCACTTCCTCTATTCCTTCTATCACATTTACATTTGTCCTCTGTTTATTAACTTCTCCTGATGATTTCTGATTTCTGCATGATGTGCCTTCACTATCATACAGTCAGTCCTCATCTCCCTTGTCTTCTGTGATTACCTTTTTATTCTGTTTACAATCCCTCGCTAGATGTCCCTTCTTCCCGCACTTAAAGCATTCACCTCTCTTTTTCCTTTCCTCAAAATCTTCTGACCGTTTGTCAGACTGTTTATTTCCCTGGGCATTTTTCTTTCCCTTTTTGCTTGACTGTAACACAAATACTTCAGCTCCATCTTCAGCAGTGAAGACTTGCGCCTGCTTCTTCTTCTTCTTGCTATTAAAATGTCTTTCAGCATGCCTAGCATATTCAAGTAAGGCTTGTAGCCTACCTGTTCGATGGTCTATCATATGCTTCATAATGAAGCTACTAATAGGTGCAATGCAACCTTTTAAAAATGCATTTTTCAATTGTTGTTCATACGGAGAATCATTCACTTGATTTTCAGGAACTGTCATACCGCTATGGTTATTAAAACATTCCAATAATCTAGCATAGTACCCATCTACCGTCTCATTTTCCTGTTGTATGCATTGGTTAATGCAAGTCCAGTCTGCTCTAGGCTTCCATTTCTCAGAGATTTGGTCTGTAAGACCTTTAACTCTATTGTCTAGTTCTGCGTCACTATGTGTGAGTGGTTTAAGCTCTGCATTACGAGGATTCCAGGTGCCATAAATCATGTGCCAGTCTGGAACTATAATTTGTCTTACTACTTTTTCTACTTCTTCCCCATTCAAGTGGTAACGCAACCTCATGCCTTGCAAATCTTCTAAAAATTTCGTAAAATTAACTTTCGGATGGGGAATTCCGTCAGTAGCTTTCCGGATATCCTCCGGTGTCCATGGTCTGTATACTAAGAGGGTTGGGTCCTGCCCTGCCTGTCCTGCCTGAGGATTTGGGACCTCTATAAGCGGACACATTTCTTCCTCATTCTCATCCTGTAGGTTACTCTCTATTTGATACGATTCTGCGTCCCCATGTATTTTACGTGCTCAGGACCTAGTTTCAATAGTATCGCTAACAAATGGTTGTGGTCTCACTGAGAACTCAGGATAACGCGGAGGCAGACTAGCCTGTCCACTCACTTCATATCCTGAAAAAGGCAATGGAGGGGGCAGGGGAGGAGGAGTCGTTGCTATTACTATGTTATTATCTTCTTTGTCTAAAAATAATGCTTTTGAATTTTTAGTCTTCTGTTCCCTACGGTTTGCTTCCTCAATCCACCTGTGTGCCTGAGGAATGCCTAATTGGCGTTGCTTTTTTGCCTGGCCTTCCGCATCGGATTTAAGTTGCTTAAGGAGTTTAACCAGTGAAGTTTTATCTAATTTACCATCAAATTCATATTTGTTAACCCACTTCGTATAATACCTAACATTATCAGAACGTTGTGATTGCATATATTTTGCGTCTTCGGTTAGGGGCTGATCTCATGATGTTTTAGTGCACTGATTTCCCATGTTAAAAGAAAATGTTACGTAACCCTTCTTATCACGTGGTACCAAATTTTCAGTTCCTTTCACTGTTTATCTAGAATAACTGCCTACCTTATTCTGTTACCCTGATCTATGACCAAATACACAGTAATTCTTTTTGTCCCTGATCTGCATAACAAATCTTGACAACAATATTTACTGTAACCTAGTCCCTGATCTAAAACAGAAAAAAGGCAAAAATCTTCCTACCTGAGCCTCCGGTATTGAGCCATCCAGGATCCGCTCTTCGGCCACAGATCAGAAAGTGGCCAGCCTCTTTAAACGACAATTCAGTCGGAGGTCTTTTCACCCAAGAAGAACCATTTCGGTAACTTCTCCTGCGCAGTATTCGACCACCGGTAGTCTCTGATCTGCAGCTTTCTGAGGGATTTCCAGCTAAGAAGGACCAAACTGTTAAATAAAATCAAGAGATCAATACACAGGAGGTTCAGGTTCAAAAGTTTACTAGTGTACACCAGGAGGCAAAAAACGTACAAGTACAGAATTTTGTCTGACATGAAACAGGAAGTACACAATTTTTATAGTTTTTTACATTCAAGTTGTGCCTACCTTACTGACGTGGTCAGTCACAGGGCATCTACATCACTTTAGCTTACAGTATTCTATTCATAAAATAATGCTGATGCTGTATATTTAAAAAAGTTTTCCTCTGGTAACAATACGGCCTTGCTTACCACCTGGTCAGACAAAATGTCTTTCTGTAAAGTTACTTCTTCAAGTTTTCAGACTAGTTTGAATACAATAGCAGATTCAATCTTTTAATACACTTCTTTGTTCCCCTGTAACACTTTCCCAACAGCTGCGTGTTATCTAGTAACACATACACAAGGCCAATCATCCCAGCAGGAAAGAGCAGAAGATTTTCATTATTTCACATATTTAATTTCCTGACCCAGCAGATAATCATTTGTGAAAAGCATAAACATTAGAACTTGCTTGAGCTAGCAGCTGCCAGGGTCAGAGGCCAACTTGCAACAAGGCACACTGCAGTTTCAAAAACTTCTTGCAATTACACATGAATTCATCCTCTTTGTTATATCATTAATAGAATAAAATGCATTACATACTACTTTGCTTTTAAAACTAGCACTTCACATATATTCAAATACATATTTCTCTAACAAGCTGTCATGTCTCCATTTTGATTTTTGCAGAAATGTATTCAGCTAGTATCTGAATACATTTCTGCATGCTCCACTATTATACCACAGATGCCTGCCTGCTTACTTGTTCACTAATTGACCTCATTTGCATGGTTTTCAACAACAAATAAGCTCATTATCATAATCCAGTCATGTCCATGCAGAATAGTGTTAGCAGGTTCGTGCACGTCCCCAGGCTTGTTTACTGGATTGCTTGGTGGCCATATTCCATTCAGGAATGGCTACACTATTCCTACATGGAAAAAAACATTTACTGAATCCCAGGGAACATTTTCTTATGACCTGGCCATAAAATAATCTAATTTCAGCTATTTCTCTGAAGTTAACTGTTTGTATTCCAGTTTCCACTGTTAAAATATATACATCTAAACAGCTACAATAGTGCAGGTAAATTTCTGTTCTTTTCCAGTAGGGAATGCTGCAGTTACATTTTAAGCAGTTTGCAAAAACCTTTTCAACACATACTTCTGTATCAGTAGTTTGATATACACCTGACATACAGTGCTAGTGTATTTGTAACATGAGTATCTTATATGAATCATATTGATATTTCTCAAATGACATATAATGATTTGCAAAATTCCAGATAGTGCGGCTGGCAGTATCCCTTTTTGTGACAATGTATACCAGCAATTGTCATACTGCTGTGAAAATAACATGTTATGAGACATAGCACTCTCACTCTTGTGCACAGATTCTTTAAGGAAAAGAAATGGGGGAGACAGGAAAGTGGTGAAATGAGGAGCAAGCAGGGGAAAAAAACAAAGTGAAAGGAGGGTGGGAATGTGCAAGATGGGTGTAGGAAAGAACCATAGGTATCCATTTCTTCAACAGTAACAACTGATTACATGTACAGAATCTTAGCTGAATTTGGACTGTCACTTCCAAAGAGAGAGAGAGAGAGAGAGAGAGAGAGAGATGACAACATAATTGTATTGTTTAGCCAATTGGACCAAATTAAGGGTGCCAAGTAGACGTGTGCTAAATGGAGAGCAATGTATGGGATGATTTTGTTTGGGACAAGTGCCCCCTTTTTTATTTTTTTGAGGAGAGACAAGAATATTGGGGAAGGGACAGTGGCATGTCTGGGGCAGACAAGTTGGTAAGGAAGCAATTACTGACAGACAAGACATACAAGACAAGACACAGATTTGGTGAAGGACACAAGAGGTGGGTAAACACCACAGTTGGAAGAATGTAGGGAAACCGTGAACCCATGGGTGTCAAGTTGGGTGACAGTGAGAATAGAATCCTCACCCACTGATCGGTCATAACTGTCACCTCACTGCACTGATGGCTGCAGTGTCTGACATCTGGGTGTTCTTATGTTATTTAGTACAATGATGGAGAGATGTGTCTCCACTCAGTGTAGGCATGCACCAAATGTGCAGCATACAGTCCTACATGCCATACCTGGCAGTTTAGCTCAGGTAATAAAATCTCTCCCTCTACCACTGCTCCCAGAGGGAAGCACAGGCCTATCATCTGAGGCAGAACTACCTGAGGTACCAGGTAGCACAGGGGCAGCAGGATGGGTGCAGCCAGGCTGCAGCCCAGAAGTGCTGGACCTTTGTGCTCTAGCTGGTGGGGTCATCTTAAGTGGATCATGTGTAGAACCTGCCTGAGGAGATTAGTCTGTTGGCTGAACTTTTAGATGTAATATTGTCTTACAATTGTTTTAGCTTCGACAATAGATTTTTTTAAACAAAATAAAGGTGTGACTATGGGGGCAGCTATGGCCCCGAGCTATGCCAATTTGTTCATGACTAGTTGGGAAAGAGAATTTATTTTTAATTCTACATTTGCTAGCAATATTTATTTTTACAAGCGCTTTATTGATGACTTGTTTTTTTTTTAGGGAAAGGTTCTGAGTCGGAATTGTTGAAATTCTGTGAATATTTAAATTCTGTTACAAGCTATTTAAAGTTTTCTTTTAATAGAAGTAGAATTAGTGTGAATTACCTGGATATAACTGTATACAAGAAAGGGGGGATCTTGGTAAAATTTTTTAAAAAAGATGTCCCGAGTAACAGCTAGTTGGAATATAGCAGTTTACACAGTGTGAACTTGAAAAATAATATTATGTTTGGTCAGCTTGATAGAATAAATAGACTCACTGACGAAGATAAGTATTTTTTGGAAGAATGTGAGATGTTAAGAAAACAATTTTTAATCATGGGTTACCCTATCAGGGTAATACATGAAGCAATAGATAAAATTAAAGCTGTGAGGAAGAAAGGGACAATAAAAGATGTTGAAAGAAATAGTGAAGGAGTAGATTATAATCTGAGTTGTACATTGGAAAATTCAGTAGATATGTATAGTATTAAGCAGATCATCACAAATAATTGGAAATTTTTTAAGAATTTCCAAGAGTTAGGTGCTTTTTTATATGAGAGTCCTACTTTTATCACAAAAAGAGGGAAAAGTCTTAAGGATTTTTTAGAAACCAAAAAATTTAATACTCCTATTACTTATAAAGGGGTGTCAAGATGTGAAAACTGCAATTATTGTAAGTTTTTGGTTCTGGGTAACAAAATAGTAGTAAAGGCTCTGGACTTTACTATTAATATCAAGGGGAATTACAATTGCAAGTCTAAATTCATTGTGTATCTAGTATTATGTAATTCTTGCAATGGATTTTATATAGGAAGAACTATACGTAACTTCCATCGCAGAATTTATGAGCACCTGAGGGCAGTTGAAAAACTGGATGTAACTAATGCCCTAGCAAGACATGTTGTTAACTGTCATAACAGAGTTAGAGTGGTTTTAGTTTTACTGTTACTGACCAAATTTTAAATGCAGACAAGAGATTGGATGCAGGAGTGGATTTAAACTGGAAAGAATATGCTTGGCAAGTGAGGCTAAACACAGGTGCAGATCCAGGTATGAATGATATGGAAAACTTTAAAACAGTGTTACGTAAGAAAGGGTTAAAACACTGCTAATGTTTTGGGTCATGTGACTTGAGCAAACTATAAATGTGAATTTTGTATGTATGACAACCAGGTCTGAAGAAGTTCTTTGTGAATGAATGAATGAGCTTACCAGTTGTTTTAATAAATATTGAGTGTTTTATTGTCATTCGAACTGCGTATTGTCATATTTTAAATATTGCTCTTATAAATTTTGTAAGTTGCTACAGTAACAGGGTTTGTTTTAACATACATTTTTGTGAAATATTTGAAGTCTGAAATGCAAATAATACTCAATTAGGATAGCTTGTTTGTGTGTTTCAATAAAGGATATTCCACTTTTAACTCAACTGTGGACTACCTACTATTTTATTAATTTGTAGTTTGTAGTACATATTTTAAAGTTCGATTTTTATAAGTGAAGTAGGTGCATAATGTATTTCAAGGAGTGAACTTCACACCCTCTACACTGCAAAGTTTCTGCTTGGTTTGAAGTCTGAAACTCAATTGTATGTCATTAATTAGTGACTTCACTTCTCAGATAATCCCAGTGATTTGTCAGAAAACCACACATTTTATTAGCAACAGACCAAAAATATGAGCTAAAATCTGGACAATCAGCAAAAATCTGGTCACCTGAGAGGTATGATTCTGCTACCTTTACTTTTAGCATTAACAACTCTTAACAAATAACTTTGGCTCTGTTAAGAGAACCAAGATCATATCAGATGCACAGCATATTACTGATTGAATCAAGCAATCATGGATACATGCATATATTGTACATATGCGTGTTCCAATTATACACTTTGCAGCAGGCTATTGTTGGCCCGGGTTTATAGGTCTGACATTACATTGCAATACTGATGTAAACTTAACAGTATTATATGGTTGGGAAGTGTGGTTTTTGAACCAACAACCTCTGACTACTCTGTAATACTGGAATGTTGTTTTTGCCTACAGACTAATACATGCATACTTTTCTTTTACAGTTGACAAATGCACACTCAATGTGATACAGGTGTTTAACTCAGAAAACTGACTTTACTTTTAATGCTACAATAACCGCCCTCAAAACAAATGAAGAACAAACTCCACAGTGAAGCTAGAAACCAGGTCTCAGAGACTACCAGTAAAAAACACAGAAAAACTGTAATGTGTAAAAATCAATATTGAGTGCTTTCAGCAAGTGTAACCATGACTTCATCAGAATAGAAAAGTTATTGCAATACTCACGTTTAAATACTTCCTCTCCAATCACATGGTTGATCAAAACCAATTAAAGCCTCCCAGTTACATAATCATGTGTATTCAGTGTGAATCCACAAAATGAGTTTGTTAAAAAAACATACACTTAAAAAGGAAGAAAAGAGACAGACCTCACATAATCCAGGAAAAATATTACACATCATATGAATGTAACCTTAAAACACTAGTCAGTGATAGTCTATCATTCAAACCTGGTGGTGTTTGAGAATTTAATCTAATTTGCCATTTAAGTTCATACAGCTTAAGTAAATCATCCCAAGCCCCCCTCTACTATTCTTTGTAACAGTATCTGATCCAAAAAATAAAAACTTGTGAGTAGGAAATTTTGATAAATGTCTAAAGAAAGCTTTGGAATCCTTTTGTTTTTTTACATCCAAAAATGTTTGCATATTCTATCACAAAGTTTTCTTTTGTTTTTTTCCTACATAAAAAAACATCACACTCTTGGCACTTGGCTAGGTAATCTAAATAGGATGTGTTGCAATTGTAATGAAAATCAGAAAAAAATGTTTGACCCACTAATCATCACACAGTCTTCTCAAATATATGTTTACATTGATTGTAAAAACCACCCTTGAATGTGCCCCTCTTTTTATTTGTTAATGCTCCTTTACTTTCTGTATTCTGACCTTCGAGGTATTGTTTTAGAAATTTACCTTTCCTAAATACCATTCTAGGTCCTGATCCCACTGTTTCTACACCATTTCATTACATCTGAAAATGTTCCAATTATCTTTCAATATTTTCAGAATGCTGTTACTATCAGTCGTTTATGTGGTGACAAAACTGTCCTGAAAGATATTGATGCTTTTGTCTGTTTCCCTATTAGATTTGAATGGCTCCTGGGCTCTTAGTATAGGTACATATAACTCCTGGGTTCTTTTCTGTTTGACTTCTTCACAAATAGTGACAACTAGCCCAGTTGGATATCTTCTAGTCAATTTTTGAATCTCTACCTGGAACTCTTCATCCTCTGATACCATACATACTAACCGCACAAATTGTCCTTTCACTATGCCTTTTTATTTTGTTTTTCAGGATGACAACTCACGTAATGAACATTCGGTTAGAGTATGTTCTTTTTCTGAAAATATTGTTTGTGATTCTCTGTTGGGCAACATCCTTAGTGATTTCAACATCCAGGTAGTGTATGTGTGATGGATCATAAATGTAGGTAAATTAAAAAAAACTAGATGTTAAACTCAAGTACTCTACAAACCTTTGAAGCTCACTTAAGCTCACTTACCAGGCAATAAAAATATCATCCAGAAAGCAGACATAAAGACACCAGGGTGGTTCCTGGAGCTTTTGAAAAATGTGTACTTGTTCCCAATGTAACATGACAATGTTCGCAAATATGGGGGCACATGAGGCCCCCATGGCAACACTTTTTCTGTAGGAAGTATTGACCTTCCAAAAACACATAATTGTTTTTCAGTACCATTTCCATTAGAGTACAAAGGGTGTTGATGTCATTGTTGTTAAACCCTAAAAGGTCTACCAGGAATTCATGAAAAGCTTGTAAGCCTTCCTTTTGCAGGATCACATTAAACAAATTCTGAACATCTACAGTTAAAAATATAGTATTGTCCGTAAATTTGACCTTCTTAAGTTTGTTGAGAAAATCCCAAGAGTCCTGACAATGGTGTTCAAAGGACTTTAAACTGTTTTTTAGCTTGACATCTATGAACTTAGCTAAAGGATGGCTTTTTGACCACCCTCCATCAACAATACGTCTTAGCGGTGAGTCTATCAAGTCCTTATGGATCTTCAGAATACTGAAGATAGATTGTGTTATTGGATGTTTAACTTTCAAGAAGTTGTATTCCTCAAAACGTATCTATTCTGGGGTAAGCATGTTCTCCAACCAATAGTTTATCCTTTGGTATGCTCCATGAACACAGTTTTGGGATAACGCCTAATAAAAATAATTATCTAGTAAATGCATATTCAAATGGTTAAGATAGTCTTCTTTGTTCATGATCACAACCCCACCCTCTTTGCCGGGTTTCATTACCCTTATCTGCTTGTCCTGGCTTAACCATTTTGGGCAATTGTTACCCACTTTTAGAAAGGTTATGTTCAACATTACTCATTGTTTTAGTAAACGGTAATTGTCTAAAATCAAACATGCACATTCTTTCAAACAATACCAGAACCTGCACTGGGGGTGGGTTGAAAAGACTCTTACTGGTCAAATTGTTTTGTTGAAATTGACTTTCTGCATTTTTAAACAAAAATTTGAAATGTAACTTCCTAATAAACAGTTTAAATTAAATAATCAGCTGGTCAAGTTTTGCATGTGCCATGGAAACAAATGTTAAGCCTCTGCTAAGCAGCTCTGCAACATTAATATTATATTCATTACTAGAATAATTGTAAACAGAAAAATCACCTTTAGTGTTACTGATGATTATAGGTTCAGTTTGCTCATTGTAGTCAACAAAAAACTGGAGAGAAGTGAGCAAGGCATTCGATGTCTCTTCCTCCCTCGCCCCCTCCTCTGGTTTTGAAAATTGTTCCTCTGTCTTTTTAGTTGAGGACTCTGTTTCCTGTTGTTCTCTCCTTTGGTTTTGCAAACGCTCCAAGCATCTGACAGTTGCTGATTCTAAAGGGAGTTCCTCAACATTTGTCGCTTCTGTATCTCTTTGGATTTGATTAGTTGGAAAGTTGTTAGAAGGATCAACAGGCTCATGTCCCTTTCGTACAGGGTAAGCTGTTCTGTTTTTGTACTTGTTTTGGTCCCTAATGATTTTTTCTCCTTTCTAGCCTTAATTTCATTGCTTACTTTGTCTACATGAAGAAAAGCATTATCGTAAGTACCGCGATGTTGGTTAAACAACAAATCTTTAGTAATATTAGTGTCAACAAGCACTGTTGCCTGTTGAACAAGTCTATCCAACTGCCTTTGAAGTTAAATGGCAAATTAGATTAAATGCTCAAACACCACCATGTTTGAATGATGGACTATCACTGGCTAGTGTTTTAAGGTTACATTCATATGATGTGTAACATTTTTCCTGGGTTATGTGAAGTCTGTCTCTTTTTTCTTTTTTCAAGTTTATGTTTTTTTAACAAACTTATTTTGTGGATTCACACTCAGTGCAAATAATTATGTAACTGAGGGGCTTTCACTGGCTTTGCTCAACCACGTGACTGGGAGAGGAAGTATTTAAATGTGAGTATTGCATTGATTATTGTATTCTGATGAAGTCGTTGTTACACTTGACGAAAGTGCTCAATATTGTTTTTTAACCAGTAAAGTTTTTCTGTGTTTTTTACTGGTGGTCTCTGGGACCCGGTCTCTGGGACCTGGTTTCTAGCTTCACAATAACAGTACTGTTTGGATGCATATATACCACATGCGTCTCGCATCCATGTCAATCTTGCTTCACAGGTTTGCTGATTCAGTGCTTTATCTGTAGGGTCTGTGGAAAAAGCAGAGCAGAACAGAATACCATTAAGAATACCAATCCTGAACAAATGCAGTTTCTAACTCTTACAAGTAGTGTCTGTAAATGAGACTTGTACAATACATACACATTTGTGGAGTGCTGTCAGTCCAACATTCCTTGATCCAACAGTTGACGGTATCCTTTTTCCTCATCCTGTAGTGATTTCTGCATTGTTTGCCAGTGTGAGGTATACCGGTAGCACTGATGAAAGCCCAGACCAAAATATTTCATGCATCTGATTTGAAATCTGAGCCATGATAGCATTCCTGCTATAACCAGGGCCCATACTCAATCCCTAGGAGTCCAACAAACACTTTGGACTTCTAAACACCCCATCTTTGAACATGAAATCTCAAAGCCTCTCCATGAACACCAGCCATGTCTAATACAGATCAAGACCAATCTACAATGATGTTTTCCCACCAGTTCCAGTTCTCACAGATACTTACAGTGTGCACTTTTAGATTTTGCAACATCACTTACCATTGCGCAAACACAGGCAACTTGTTTGTGTGATGGTAACCAATACAGACATGGCAACAAATATAGAGATGAACTCATAAGTACATAACTGAAACAATATTAATGTGTCAGCTCTCAGGAATATAAATATTATATATGATACATTATGTCAACTTCTATAATTGAGAATGACTATAATTTGACTTAGAAAACCATTAAAACAAAATGGAATATGTTGGATTATCTTATGAATGGCAGTTCAATACTTACAGCTGTTGCCACAAGAAGACTGTGAAACCACTTGTCTATGTTTAATTTCATTGCTATATACTGCAATGTTGCAACAGTAAGATAAAGGCTGCAAACCTTGTAGTAGAACCCAGGAACATCTAGATTTCAGTCCAAGGCTTAGCATCTGCAGCCACAGGTTAAGTTACATAACTATCTCCTACATTAGTATTAATTGTGAGGTTCACACTGTTAAACACTGCACAATGGCACTTAGTGGGTTTTTGCCAGGCACAATTACATTAACAGAATGCATCTGATGCTATATTTAGATGCATGGGTCCTGTCTGCTACCTGTGTGGTCTAGTTGTCCAGTTTGTGCACTGCTGCTGTGAGTGCAAACCAACTGAACATAGCTGAACCCATTTGTGCTAAGCACAGCACCATACAAACAGTGACCCAAAAATTAAAAGAAAAAACAAGTAAAAATAGGCAGAAACAGAAATCAATGTATGACATACACAGTAGAATATGCTAGTATACATGAGATATGCTTGCATAACTCTGGATTTCAAATAACCATACAATGAACATTCAGAACACAGGATGGGTGTCTTAAACCTGTTTTTCACAACAACACCTTTGCAATAAACAGCAACACTCATTCAGCACATAAACAAATTAAATAGAATATATATTTAATTTAAACATTACATGCTAGTTGTGCATTTAGTGAAATGTTTATCTTTGCACATACTGCACTTAGTGATTACACACCCTGTTATGATTATTCCTTGCAAATATACAGCCCTGTGTTACCTTTCTGTGTTTCTTGGTCATCCAGCAGTTATGTGATCAGTACTCTGTGACATACAGTGTGTAAACTATTCAATATCATTGCACTTACAATGTCAAAGGATATTAACTGGGAATAATATGATATACAGCTGTCAACTACTGAAAGTCAGGTTGGATGGCACAAACAAGCATAAACTGCTCTTTTGGGGGTGGTGGAGCAAAGGTGTGTTCCTGCTATGGCACGATAAAGAATATGTTGCTCTGGTTACCCTGTTTTTTTGACATCCTGCCTGTTGTTTGATTTAGTGAGGGTTGTGAAGTCAGAAACTGCAATGCATATCATTACTGTCAAACTTTTCTCTGTAATCCTTTCTCAGTACAAAAGTATGGTGAAGTAGGAGGACAGTTTTAGGCTCCTAGGTGGTGACTTGTCTCCTAGCCAATGCAAGGACATACTGAGCATGCTAATGTCTGCCTACAACCACAGCAGCTGCTGGTTCCTCCTCTGATTCCTTATAGGCTTGTGGCTGTGGTGACCTTAGCATTTTCAGGAGGCTGTGTTCCCCTTACCCTTGCTGATACTGCTGAGGCTGTTTCCACTATATTAACTTAGGTAGCATAGCACATACTGTGACCATTATAATATATGTCAGTGGATTGTAATAGAGGCCTTGGCCAGATGTGTGTAGACACTGGAACCGTGATTTCAGCAGCTCAAAAACATGCTCTATGACATTACAGATTGGACCGTGTGCCTCATTAAGGTGTTATTCTGTGTGTGTGTGTGTGTGTGTGTGTGTGTGTGTGTGTGTGTGTGTGTGTGTGTGTGTGTTTATTTTTCTGATGGGTTTCATTAACCATGACTCCACTGCATAGCATGCATCCACCCCTAAATGAGCCTGTGGGATATCCCCATAGCAGACATCTGGTGCAGTTGGGAGGTGTGGCACATATGGGGCTCATGTTAATTCCCAGGGTTGCCAGCACACATGTTCAAGATGATTCCCTTGCCATTACACATACCTCAGCAGTTGATTGAGTGGTAGACCTTAGGTTACCCTACCCTGTTTGCCAGGTGTTTTACTGCCATGTATGTTGCACATTACTTCAGGGTAGTGCACTACATGGTACAATTGTAGCATTCTTGTAGCCCTCTCCTCAGAACTAATAGTAAAATATATGTGGTCTCTGGCATGTTGAAGCACAAAATGCATGCTTTTTGGAAGATCCTGGGTGCTGATGCCTATGACAAACCAAGCATGTCCCCTGTTAGCCTGTGGAAGGTACTTGTGGTTAAGATTCTAAATTCAGTACATATCTTAGTTCCCATTGGGATGGGTTCCCTGCGTTTGTCTCTGGTTCTGAGTCAAGGCTGCCAGAGGTTACATAGTTCCTGTACTGTGTCCCTGGGCTGCAAAGTCTGCACCTTCTCTGCCTATGCATATTGGCAGCAGCAGCACTGACTTCAGCCTATAGCACAGACAAATGCATTAAAGAAGCAGTAGCTACTAGCAATCTGTCTGTATTTACTTTGAGTCTATACTCCACTAATTTTGAAATCCACATAAAACAGTGTGGAGTCCACATGGATGCTTTATATCTTGTTGACTAGCTCCACAAGATTGGCCGATTAGCAAACAATTCATCTGCTTATATTGTAATTAGCATCTCTGAAGCACAGACTAAGACAGATGCAATCCATTACTAATGTACTCCATTATAAAAAGGCAAATGTGCAGCTAGCCAAACTGATGTTGATGAGAGTTACTGCATTGTTTAACTCAGTGAGGCATTTCTTTGGAACAGTATATCTCTACAGAGGAGTATTGAACTCCAGCAGGTATGTAACCATTTTATTACCTACATAATGCACATGCTGGAATGTGTTTAAGAATAATGTGCAGTAAATCTGTATGTAATACTTAGCAGTGTAATCATGGCATGGCCTTGTTTGTCAAGCCATTTCAGAAGTACAGAGGATGTAGAAGAGCTGAAAATATAATACTGTGACAGCTATGTACACATGCTTCATGGAAAGGTCCTTTGATAGCACTTTTAGCATTTCAAAGTTGTTTGGTTTGCACGATTGGTCCTTAGCCTGTTAATTTGTTTGTGTGTGTGGGGGGGCAAAGATGAGTTCCTGCTATGGCAGAAACTGTAATGGACTGTTATTTTGGGTGGGTGAGCATAGCTGAGTATCTGCTATGGCACAAACAAGGATATGTTTCTCTTGTTACTCTTCTTGTTTTGTATCCTCCCTGTTGTTATTTTTGGTCATATGCTGACTCTTTCATGTTTATCCAGGAGGGAATACCAACAGCCTTACTTTATTGCTTCATCTGTAAACAGTTAATTTGTACTTATGTGATCCTTACATGTATTATCATTTGTCTTTTAGGACAAAAAATGTCTTTTCAACATAGGGCCCCATTTACCAAGGCAGAGACTGACCTCATCCTTGGGCCCTTAAGGGAACATCATGCAGTACTGCTGGCCAGGGGGTGGGCCAATATGGCTTAGCATACTGCTGTCTGGCATGAATTACTCTATAACATAAATTCTGTTAGATGACACAGTGGCACCAATGTGCAGGTGCTTCACAGAGACACTGATATGATTACTGCTGCAAGGAGACATGCAGCTGCAGTGGCACATGATCACCAGATCACTGCTGGTGGGCTTGCTGCAGAATCCCCTCTCACTGCCATTGAGAAATTCCTGGCAAATATTGCCACCAGGACAGTTCCCAACAATCGATGACACAGTATGTTCTGGACATGGGTGCCAGTCCTGCATCTCAAAAGGAGCTTCCAGGTATGTTTTGTTATATCATCATTATAATACTGTGGCTTTCTGAAATATTGCCAATTGTTTCTATGCATGTGTCATTTGTTTTTTGGGTGGGGAAATTTAAGATTGATACAGTTTTAAGCTTATTTTGAAGTTGTCAGCTATATTCTTGTTGAAATTTGAGTTACTGCAGATATAGATGAGTAAATGTATTGCCTATTGTTTTACTGGTAAATGTGGTGCTGTTGCCATTACCTCTTCCTATATTTATTTCAGGACCATCAGAAATGTAGAGACATATGCCTCCTGCAGTTGGTAAGCATAATACATTTAGGTCAGTATTGTAGACAAATTCCAAGATAATTGATAAGGTGTCCTGTCAGGCCTGCTGTATGTATTGATGTACTGTTTGTAATAGTGACAGCAGTGTAAACTGATTAGCATGTATTTCAGTATAGTAGTGCAGGTATTAATGTATTCCTATGTTTTTTCCTTTTATCACAGGTGATCATGGAAGTGGTTCTGTGGCCCCTGCACCACCTGATGTCAGTGTCTCATCAGATTATGATGATGTTAGTGGTCAAAGTGAAGCACAGCCAGGGGGTGCAGAGGCTGAATTTGACACAGAGGTTGACACCCAGTGACCCCCCTCATTTTCCCTGTAAATAGCCAGTATGCCTATGAATCCCCAGTCCACTGAGGCCACAGATATTGGACAAGTAGAGGAAGAGGACATTGATCATGAAAGTGTGGCTACTATGGCTTCAGGGCCTGTTGACTCTGGCTGCAGCCAAACTGTTGGTGAGGTGTCATGTGGGATGGTTGATAAGGGGGCTTGGAGGATGCCTGCTGTCCCTCCTCCACCTGGTGCAGGTATTTCTTCATGTGTAATTCAACATATGTTTGGGGCCATAATGGAGGCACAGGCATGTTCAGAAAGGCACTTCAGACAAATCCACAGGGTTTTAGATGTGACACAGTCTGACATCTATGACTGCCTCCATCATGTTGCTGATTCCATGGATCTGATGAATAACTGCTAGAAAAATATGTATTAATATGTGTGCATTAGTGCTTTTTTAGAAGCCCAAAAGGGTTAATACATTTATTCTGCTTTATGCTGAACAAATCCATATTAATGGCAAATGCTTTCTGACCTTGTATTTTGTCAGTGCAGCTAAAATCTTGTTTATGTCTTAGGAAATTAACTGAGAAGCAGATGATTTTCTGCTAAGTTAGGAAAATAATGAATAGAACAATACTGCTTTCTATAATGTTATTAAATTTAGACAATTAGCCCTGTCTGTGTTATGAGAACATACACAGCTGCAGGAAGGATAGATAAAGTAGAACAAAGACCGCTTGAAGAATATGAACTATAATCTGTGATTGCTTTGTGCTCGAATGAGTAGAGTACCTTGAAATGTAACAGCACTGTATAAATAATTGCAACTAGCTGCCAGTCTCCAAGGCCGTGTTATCTTTCCAAAGTTTTCTCATGAATCTAGAAATGTTAAGTCATGTCAGCAGAAAATCATGAGCAACATCTGCTGTGAAAAACAATATTGTAAACTTGTGATTTACTACGTCAGCTTCAGTAGGTAATGTCTTGTAAGAATAGTATAAGAATGGCTTCACTTCCTGATTTTAGTTAGACAAACTCTGTATTTTTGCATGCATGTTTTTGTCTCCTTGCTGCAAGAATTAAAGTGCCTTAACCTGAACCTTACGTGTATTGGTCTTTGAAGTTTTTCCTTTGACAGATTGGTCCTTCGGACTGGAAACCTCCACTCTGACCAGATCAGACAGGCCAGGTGGCTTGAAACCATACGGGAAAGAAACCACATCGGTTCTTCTTATTTGAAAAGACCTCCGACTGAATTGTCGTCCAAAAGAGGCCAGCCACTGTTCTGATCTGTGACTGAAGGGCGGGTTTACCTCGAACCAGACAAGCAATCATGGAGGCTCAGGTAAGGTGAGCTTTACCTTTTCTGTTTTAGATCAGGGACTTGATTTGCATTGTCTGTCAGGGAATCTGTCTTGTACAAGTCAGGGACAGGAAGATTGCAGTCTTGTCATAGATCAGAGAAACAGAATAGGTAAGGCAGTTATTCTAGATAGACTGTGAAAAAGAGAAATCGTGGTACTACATAAAAATAAGAAGGGTTACATAACATTTCAAAGGTTAGAATAAAATGGGAAATAAGTGCACGAAAAGATCCTAAACTCCACCGTTAACTGAAGATGCGAAATTTATGCAATTACAACGTGCCGATAATGTTAAATACTACTCAAAATGGGTTAATAAGTATGAATTTGATGGTAAATTAGAAAAATCCTCACTTATTAAACTTATCAAACAGCTTAAAACTGATTCCAGAGGTCAGGTAAAAAAGCAACATAAATTAGGAATTCCTCAGGCACACAGGTGGATTGAGGAAGCAAACCATAGGGAACAAAAGAGTAATAATTTGAAAGCAATGTTTTTAGATAAAGAGGATAATAACTTAGTAATAGCATTGGCCCCTCCACCCCCTCCGCTTCCCTTACCAGAATACGAAGCAAGTGGACAAGCTGGTCCACCCCCACGATATCCAGCTATTCCTGCAAAAGCAAAACCGTTTGTTAGAGATCCCGTCGAGACTAGGTCTCGAACACGGGCAGGAGACTCAAAAGGGGACATTGAGTTGTATCAAATGAATAGAAATTCACAATCTTTAAGTGAGGAAGAAATGTGCCCACTAATAGAAGTACCAAATCCTCAGGCAGGACAAGAAGGACAGAACCCAACTCTCCTAGTATACAGACCGTGGACACCGGAAGATATCCAGAAAGCCACTGAGGGAATTCCCCATCCAAAAGTTAATTTTAGAAAATTTTTAGAAGACCTACAAGGCATGAGGTTAAGTTATAACTTAAACAGAGAGGAAGTAGAAAAAGTAGTCAGACAAATCGTGGGACCAGATTGGCACATGATCAGTGGCAACTGGAATCCCCGTGACACAGAACACAAACCCCTCCCACATAGTAGTGCAGAACTAGACAACAGAGTGAAAGGTCTTACAGACCGAATCTCTGAGAAATGGAAACTTAGGGCAGACTGGACTTGCATTAATCAATGCATCCAACAAGAAGGTGAAGCTGTTGACAGATATTATGCTAGATTATTAGAGTGTTTTAATAACTATTGTGGAATGCAGGTACCTGAAGATCAAACACATGATTCCCCGTATGAGCAGCAGTTAAAGAATGCATTTTTAAAAGGCAGTATTTTGCCTATAAGCAGCTTTATTACAAAGCACATGGTAGATCATCATACAAGTGGACTACAGTCACTACTTGAATATGCTAGACATGCCGAAAGGCATTTTAGCAGTAAAAAGAAAAAGAAAGCCCAAGTATTCTCTGTAGAAGATGGAGCAGAAGTTTATGTAGTACAGTCTGGGAAAAAGGACAAGTAAAATGCCCAGGGGAAACAAACAGTCTGATCAATGATCAGAGGACTTTGAAGGGCGAAAGAAAAGGGGGGGGTGCTTTAAATGCGGTAAGAAGGGACACCTGGCAAGGGATTGCAGGAAAAACAAGAAGGCAACTATGGAAGATAAGGAGGGTGAGGATTGACTATATGATAGCCAGGAATCACTAGAAGAGAATAGCCAAGAAAAGACAAATGCAAATGTGATAGAGGAAGTAGAGGATGTGACAGAAGAAATAGAGGAAGTACATGAAGTCACGGATAGTGAAGAAAATGAAATTTTAGACTTAGCTTTATTGAGCTTGGAACTCTATTTAGCAGACACAAAACCAGAAGTTACACTCCTGGTAGAAGGGAGGGAAGTCACATTTTTGTGTGACTCAGGGGCCTCACGGACCCTGATACACCCCTCCAAACTACCAGAGAATTCAGAGTCACTGGATTACATATTAGTGAAAGCAGCTAATGGACAGCTGTATCGGGAGCCCCTGCCCCATAATGTTACGATAACTGATCCTGTTTCAGGGTAACCCAGAAAAGCAAAATTGTTGTTTCTGCAAAATGCCCAGTAAACCTTTTGAGCAGAGACCTTATGCAGCTATTTGGCATAGCAATAGTTCCAACTATGCAGGGTATGGAAGCACAGTGACAAATTGATACTTTTGCAGTGCGATCAGAGGGTGAAACATTTTATTGGTACAGCCAGGACTTAGTTACGACTGGTCCAGGGGCAGTAACCGAAGATCTGATGAATGCAGCCATCAGCAAGTTCCCCTCCCTTGACACTGACAAACAACAATTGTTGCACTGTACTCTATATTATTGTAACATACCAGGATCTGACAAGGAATATGAACAAGAGTTGTTTAGAAACCGTGCAAACAGATTAGTATTGCGTAATCTGTACTGGGATATGGAAGGGAACAGTGAAGTTTGCTGTTCATTACCCCAGGAGTTCTTTGCACTTTATAAATCTAATCGATTACCACATGTAAGCTTAACCAAGGACAAAAATGTGAAATGGGCAGACCTAGGAGAAAAAGTCATGAGGTGGGAAAAACAGACAGAGTTAGAACTGTCAGAACAGGGAGTACAAAAGCAGAAGTTAAATTGGATAACACAGACACACCCAGCTGTGCATTTGCAGTCAAGCGAGGACAGCTGATTAGCACTCTTATCAGAAGAGGAAGAAGATGCCTTACAAGGCATACCAGGAACTCTCTGATCAACAGGCAAATCAGATGTAGGACTTATTCGTACAGCAGGACCAGTTACTATTACGCCAAAGTCAGCATTTAGACCACAAAAGAGACAGTATCCCTTGAGAAAAGATGCAGAGGTAGGAATCAAACCTATTATAGCAGCTTTACTTACAGAAGGAGTACTGATGGAATCACCTGATTCACCATGTAACACACCTTTATTTCCTGTTAGAAAAGCAAATGGAGAATGGCGCATGGTCCAAGACTTACAAGCTGTAAATGATGCAGTAATACCAAGGGCACCTACGGTGCTGGATCCACACACCCTGTTGAATGATTTGAAACCTCAGCAGAAATAGTTTTCTGTGGTAGATATCAGCAATGCGTTCTTTTCGATACCGATACACCCTGACAGCCAACATTGGTTTGCATTCACATTTCAGGGGAATAGGTATACATACACGTGACTACCACAGGGATATTGTGAAAGCCCAACAATATTCTCACAAGAAATGGCAAGCAACTTGGCGGGATTTACCCCACCGAGAGGCAGTCAGATTTTACTTTATGTTGATGACATCCTGCTGGCAGCCCCCACCCAGCAAGATTGTAAGGAAGATACTGTAGCATTGTTACAATTTTTAGCTATTCAGGGACATAAAGTAAATGAAAACAAATTGCAGCTTTGGAAAAAACAAGTTAGATACCTAGGATATGTAATATCCAAAAAGGGCAGAATATTAGATGAGGACAGAAAAATAGCGATTTTACAAGCACCGAAACCCACTACCAAGAAGGAAATGATGTCCTTCCTGGGTACGACCAACTTTTGTAGGAGCTGGATCCCAAACTATGCTTTGGGATCTGCACCGCTGACCAATGTGATATACAAGAAGCCTATGGCAGCACAGGATTTATTACAATGGACACCATAAGCAGAATCTGCTTTCTGCAAATTGAAACAGTTGATAGCATCCTCACTAGTCTTAGGATTACCAAACTATCATAAACGTTTTTTCCAAACTGTAGATTGCAAGCAAGGTTATATGACATCAGTGCTAATGCAACAGCATGGGGACAAACAATGCCCCATTGCTTATTATTCATCACAACTAGACCCAGTGGTGCGGTCATTGCCCCACTGTGTACAAGCAGTAGTCGCAGCTGCAATGGCAGTACAGGCTTCGGCCTCAGTAGTGTTGTTCCACCCTCTCACATTGAGAGTGCCTCATGCAGTCACGATTATTTTACTGCAAGAAAAAGTAGCATATCTTTCTCCTGCTAGGCATCTTTCCTGTATGACTATATTGTTGAGCCAACCTCATATGACAATTGAACGATGTACAACCTTAAATCCATCTACCTTGCTTCCAACTCCTGCAGATGGCACACTGCACAGCTGCCTGCAGGAGATTGAGCAAAAGACACTACCTAGAAAAGACCTTATGGATGTTCCCTTGGGTGATGCTGAGGTGACATACTACGTGGATGGCTCATGCAAAAGGGGTCCCACAGGGCAGAACCTAGTAGGATATGCAGTAGTTTCTGATACTGAGATTATAGAAGCAAATTCTTTACCACACAATTTATCTGCACAGGCAGCAGAACTGATTGCCTTGACACGGGCATGTACCTTAGCAAAGGGTAAATGTGTAAACATTTTTACTGATAGCCAGTATGCTTTCTCTACTGTACATGTTTTTGCGCAACAGTGGAAAAATCGAGGAATGATAACATCTACTGGCAAACCGATCAATCATGCGCAGTTTATTTTAGATCTTTTAGAATCTATTCAGTTACCTCAGAAAGTAGCTATTTGTAAATGCATAGCTCATACCAAGCAACAGGATAGAATTTCAAAAGGGAATGCAAGGGCTAATACAGCTGCAAAGCAGGCAGCTTCAGAAGCATTTATTTTGAATGAGGAATTACAACCTTCTGAGATTTTAGACTTAGAAATGTTGAAAACAATGCAGACACTTACTACGCAGGTTGAAAAACAAAAATGGATAAAACGAGGAGCAATTCTCAAGGAAGGGCTGTACATCTCCAAAGAGGGAAAACCGATATTGCCATCTAACTTGTTTAGATATTCAGCTTTATTGAGCCATGGGCAATGCCATGTCTCAACAGGGGGAATGGTACAGTTAGTGAACCGAGTGTTCACAACATATGGATTCATAAACTACACTAAAAATTTTTGTTTGTCGTGTCACGTTTGTAATAAACATCATGCACAAGGGGCATTAAAGCCCAAGCAGGGGAGTTTCCCTGCACCACCATATCCATTCCATACTATCTGTATGGATTTCATAGAACTGAACAAATGTGAAAATAAGAAGTATTGTCTTGTCATTGTAGATATGTTTTCCAAATGGGTGGAAGCTTTTCCGACCAAAAGTCCAGACGCAGCCACTGTTGCGAAAACCCTTGTTACAGAAATTATTCCTAGATTTGGCAAACTGGAAAAGATCTACAGTGACAATGACACACATTTTTTAAACCAAACCATACAACAGCTGAGCAGGTATTTTGGAATTTCTTTGAAAAATCATTGTGCGTATCACCCACAATCTGCAGGATTGGTAGAGAGGTACAATGGGGCATTAAAAAAGAAATTAAGGAAGCTCATTGAGCAAACACATAGAAATTGGGTGTATTGTCTGCTCCTGGCACTGTTGAGCATGAGAACTGTTCTGAATGCAAAGGGATTGACTCCTTTTGAGAAGTTATTTGGGAGGGCATATTATATACCTCAGTGGAAACCTCTCATGCCTGCAGATCAGGAAGCCGACTGTACACTTGCTGAGTATATGAGGAGAATGTTGAATTCTAAACACCTTTTGCAGTTTAATTCTGTTTCAGATAAGGAACAAACCAGACCATCGGAAGCAGCAGTAGTCCCAGGCACATGGGTCTGGGTGAAAGTCATCAAGAAGAAAAACTGGATGTCACCGAAGTGGGAAGGGCCATACCAAGTGCTACTGTCAACACCCACTGCAGTCAAGATCGCAGAGCGAGTGTCCTGGATTCATCTGACACACTGTAAACTGGTTAAAAACTTTAAACTAGACAAAAATCTTGTTACTGTTACACCACAAGAGTAAAAATGACAAAATCCAGAGCATACAGGAATGCAGAACAGACACAAAAAAATTGCATGATTATCCTGTTGGCTATACTGGTGACATTAATCTTTTTGTTGTGGCCTTTCCTTTTTCCAGCCACACAAGCTAAACTGAATAAATGCGATCCATTACTCATAGACTGGCATCCAAACTTTAACACTTACCAATTGATCAAACATGTGTATGCTGAGACTTTTAATGTTTCAAATTGTTGTGTTTGTACAGCTATACCAACAGCATACGGGGGATTATTGATGACTGCAGTCCCCCTAGGGGTCAATGAGACCTGGTAAAACTTGGTTTATACTACGACTGTTAAATCACAAGATAAAATATCATTGCACCTGCCTGTTACACAAAAGGGAATTGTGTGTTTTTATAAAAATGATACTGTCCAGGTGGGTTGGAGTAATTGCAATATGACTGTTCCTTACAAATGTTACACCAAAGCTAATAATGCAGGTTCTATTTGTGATACAGACTATGACTCGTTTCTTAAATCAATGCACAGAACAATTAATGAAGTACAACATAATCCTGTTCTTTTTAAGCAACTGTCTATAATAAACAAGAAAATGTTTCATGCAGGGCAAGCATATGTTAATAGTAAAGTTACTACTAAGGTGGAAGATTGTTATTTTGTATGTGGCAAAAAGGCCTATAAATGGTTACCTGAGAATTGGTCCGGCAGTTGTTTTTTGGGTTACCTGGTTCCGGCCATACGACACACTGCAGTTTTGCCTCGAGGTAAAATTCGAAATGCACGAGAGGTCACCAAGAAACCTGTCAGGAAACCTGAGAATCCAGTGGGACAGATCAAAGCGGGCTGGAGAAACCATCATTCCATGGGTGATAAACTGGCACATATGGACTTGAGTGACACTGTCATATCGTGGGCAGGCATATTACCAGCATATGGAGCAGTGAAATCAATTTGGGAGCTGAGAAAACTGTCTAAACTCCTCGAAGTAATGAGCAATGCAGCTTTTTCTGCTCTCAAATTAGTGACTGATTAATTGAATGCCATGAGAACTGTGGTGTTTCAAAACCGCATGGCTCTTGACTTCACCCTAGTGGCGAGAGGTGGTATGTGCGCTTTAATCCAAAAAGAATGCTGTTCATATATTCCTGACAACCAGCATGAGATAGACAACCACCTTGAGGTGATTCAGCAAGTGTCAACCATGACCAAACCAGGCCCAAATCCACTGACGGACTTTTTCCAGAAATGGTTTGGGGGGGGTGGGGTTCCATCCTAATGAACATCTTGATGGCTATTTGTGTAGGAATGCTCATGTTGGGAGTATGTGTTTGTTGTGGCATCCCCTGCATGAAAAGATTGATCAAAGATTTTATAGAGTTGTCGGTTTCTGAAACCTTATATCAAGGTACTGAGCTTGATGAACTGTTGAAGACTGAGATGCTTTCATAAGTTAAACTGAATGACTTTCTTAACTGCAAATCCAAAATGGAAGAGGTTAGGAAAAGAAACAAATCGTTTATGCTTTTGAAAGTAGAATAAAAGTATTAATAGGGGGGAAATGTTAGAAAAATATGTATTAATATGTGTGCATTAGTGCTTGCTTTATGCTGAACAAATCCATATTAATGGCAAATGCTTTCTGACCTTGTATTTTGTCAGCGCAGCTAAAATCTTGTTTATGTCTTAGGAAATTAACTGAGAAGCAGATGATTTTCTGCTAAGTTTGGAAAATAATGAATAGAACAATACTGCTTTCTATAATGTTATTAAACTTAGACAATTAGCCCTGTCTGTGTTATGAGAACATACACAGCTGCAGGAAGGATAGATAAAGTAGAACAAAGACCGCTTGAAGAATATGAACTATAATCTGTGATTGCTTTGTGCTCAAATGAGTAGAGTACCTTGAAATGTAACAGCACTGTAGAAATAATTGCAACTAGCTGCCGGTCTCCAAGGCCATGTTATCTTTCCAAAGTTTTCTCATGAATCTAGAAATAGTATGTCATGTCAGCAGAAAATCATGAAAAACAATATTGTAAACTTGTGATTTACTACGTCAGCTTCAGTAGGCAATGTCTTGTAAGAATAGTATAAGAATGCCTTCACTTCCTGATTTTAGTTAGACAAACTCTGTATTTTTGCATGCATGTTTTTGTCTCCTTGCTGCAAGAATTAAAGTGCCTTAACCTGAACCTTACGTGTATTGGTCTTTGAAGTTTTTCCTTTGACAATAACACATTGGAGCAAGGTGTGTCTGTGATAGAGCATGGTGTTTCTGTCATGGAACACACATTGTCTGTGATGGAGCATCTGCTGGGAGGGGAACGTCAGACCCATGGGCATAGGTCAGAAGCTATATGTGCTGTGAGCCAATGTGGTCATGTCTGATCATGCTTCTGTAATGACAGTATTTCCACTGCTCCAACAGGGAGCACGCTGTCCACACCCAGACATGGCAGGCCATGGGGTCATGGTCCTGGACATTCCTATAAAGGAAGCACATCCATCAGATATCAATCACCTTAAGGTAGTATCCCAGCATCTGACCTTGGGCATGGAGGTGCCAGTACAACTTCTGGCAGAGCCAGTTCTCATAATGGGGGAAACAATGATGAACTGTTAACTCTACCATGCATGGGTCACAGCTGTCCAACATACAGACACATAGAGCTAGCATTGAGCTTGGCTTTGTTCATGTAGACATTCACACACTAATGTGACATTGAGAGCATCTACAGACACACAGACAACATTTTCATGGTGCATTCTGCCTGCATCCCTTGCTTGCTCTCTCTCACACACACACACACACACACACACACACACACACACACACACACACACACACACGTGCACACACACACACAAACTCACCAGCATTTTGTGTCAGCCTAGGCCTCCTGCACCCCCCCACAACACCCTGTGCAAGTGATGATAACTATGCCATATCCCTATTTTCTATCTTTTGGATTCAGGGATAGTAAAGCTATGTGTCTGATACACAGGGTGACTATTTACATAAATGATGATTACATCTGCATGTGTGCTGTTGAACTGATGACTGCACCTGCAGTTATACAGATGCTAGGATCATCATTTCACTACTTTAGAGTGGATGCTCAGATGCTTTTGTAAAGGATTGTGAAGTTAACAACTGAAATGTGTATCATACATTTAGAAATGTTCTCTGTAATGATTTTTATTACAGAGTTATGGTGCACATCAGAAGTCACAATATCAGATTCAAATCTCGAGCTTGTATGCTAGCACTGTAGTAAAATCTTATCAAAACAGTAATACAGTATAATGGTATTTCTGCCATGTACAGCACCGTAGGTTCATAGGTTCATAGGATGTTACTATGCTATTCACCTGATTGTGTTTAGAAGCATAGCCATTAAATCACAATATAAAATTTGATGACAGATATCATGTATGGCCAATATTTGTTTAGCAAGGACTGCCCTTGTCCAGGTGAGAAGCATGGGCAATCCAGGGCAGACATTAACAGGTTCACATTTTATCCAGGCTGTGATTGAAATAGGCCATGGAGTTGCTCTACATTACATGGTTTTGAAACATATTCCAGAGGAGTGGCAGCCTATGGGAGATGTATCTGTCTCTCCAGCACATCCTACATATGTCAGTCTACATGGAGGGACCTGGAACAGGTTACTATAGTCTCATATGACATATGTAGTGGCAGCATTTCCATCACAGCTGGGTCAGAAATAGCCCTGTAAGGCATATATAAGTCACCTAGATGCAGTGTATATCATACTGACAACAGTGACAGCTACTTCAGTCTGTCCATATAAGACACGTTTGAAACCCTGATTATTATAACTTAGAAATCTCAGAGCTCTGCCAATTTTCTGCAGTTGTCTGTTACACTACATAGCAAAGGGAGCATTATATTCAAGAATAGGCCTAAGGAGGGATGACTATACGGATTTAGAACTGAATGTGATAGTGCTACAATTCCTTTGGCCATCTGATGTGAGATGTAGAAAACCTTCCTCACCACAGTAGACACATGTTGCAGTCTACTTGTGTTTCCAGGTCTATCAATACAGAACTGGTGGTTAGGGTATTCAGGGTTATGTCATAATAATCTGGAACATTGTTAATACCAAAGAAAATTATGAAGCATTTATCTGCAGTTCATTGAACAGCACAGATTTGTCATCAGTCATTAGTCTGTGTATAACCCTTTTGAACAGCACTCACATTGTTAGGGGATTCAATTATAGCACCTAAGCTGCATTCAACCACAAACTTGGCTAGCCACAGACACTCTGTTGTGGACTGGACTTCTGAAAAGTACATGGCAAAAATGAATGGCCACAGCACTGACACTTGGGGTAACCTATGGGTGACGGTTCTGCTGCTAGAGGCGAACTCTTCCACTGTTGTTGGTCTATGAGCCAGTTTGCAACCCACCTGACAACATAGGAGTTGATATTCACCTGGGATAGTTTCTCACTGATGCATGAATGTGGGATTTTGTGGAAGGCCTTGGCCAAGTCAAGATAGACAAAGTCAAAGGTTATGCACACATGTTGTGTCTCTGGTCATTTTATTAAATACAACCAGGTTTAGCATGCACAACCTACCCTTGAGAAAACCAAGGTGGAACAGGTGTAGTGTTTGGATGTAAACTCTGTCCTTGTATCTGACATCAATAAAAATCCATTCTATTGCCTTACAGTTGAGGCTTGTGAAATTTAAGGGACTATAAATACATGTGTATGTTGCTGATCCACCCTTGTGTAGGGGGAAATTGGTCATTGATTTCAAATCTGTGTTGAAAAAGGTAGTACTCAGACTGTGATTGAAAGGGGTGCCTAGTGCAGTAGTTTTCTGGTTAAGAACATTAAGAATGCATGCCGGAATGCCATCTGATCCCATGGGTGCTGTGCTCTTACTCTTGGAAAGAGTAGTGATTCCTTGCTCTTTGTAGATGCAGGTTGGAGGTGATGTTGAAGACATGTTTTGTGGTAAACTTGGGGTTGGGTGGGGGGTTAATTTTTAGAAAAGCATGTCTACTAGCAGGTTTTCAATTTACACTGGGTCAGTGTGTGCAATACCATCTGCAGTCATTTCAGTACATATCTGAGTTATACCTTTGAGGATGCATATGTAGCAGAAAAAAGCCTTATGGTTATCCTTGGCTATGGTTTCTACATATTTCCGATAGCTGCTCTGTGAGGATTTTTCAAGGTGCCTTATTTGCTTGTTTAGGCTGGGGAGGGTTGTCTTCCAGTTCAGGATTCCCACTTTTGTATTTGTAGACACCAGCTTTGTTCACTTACTGTACAATCAAATAATGTCAGACATCTGTCAGCAAGGTTTTTATTTTCGTGAAGATCTTTCTTTGATCCTGTCAGGTACATCTGTGTCTATACATTTGTGTAGATGTTTATACAAGGCATCAGGATATACCTTAATATAGCTGTCAGTATCCTCTGTGGAAACTGGAGTTCAGAAGTAGATTATACCATCCCTTAGGAGGGTGTAGTTACCTTGGAAGATGTATTTTCAGCCGACTTCTCATTTTTGTAATTCTATACATATTGCTAATTGTAAAAAGATTGATTAATGGTTGGATTTAAACAGAGCAGGCTCTACAAATGAGGGGTTGTATTGGTCATTGCTATTTGTGAGGACCAGAACTAGAATATTACAGGACCTTGTGGGGTGGTGCAGTCTTTGTTCCATGGCATATGAGTTACCAAAGTCCAGGAAGTAATATGCAAGTGAGTATGGCCTCCTATACATTCCACAATCAATGTAGGTATAGTTGAAATCATCCCGGAGCAGATTGTTTTGTTCAACTTTAATTGTTCCAAGTACTTATAAATAGGCTGTATGGGCTTTCTTGTTCATGGAAGGGGACATATAACTGGTGATAATGTGAAGGGGTTTCTTAACCACAGTAAATTAGAATCACATTGACTCCATATACTTATGTTGTATAAACAGTCTAGAGGCGGAAGTATCTACAATAAAGACAGATACTCCACCTCCTGTGGTTTACACAACTTCAATTTGTGGCCTGAATGTGTAGAAGGCATTGTAGCCTTGCAAGTTGAGGTTACTTACTGCAGTCTTGGACCAGGTTTCTGTGGCTGCACAGATGTCAACAACTTCCTGTGAGAAGAGTGCTTACAGGGGGTGCAGTTTCTGATATTAACTCCTACAGTTTAGCAGCATGACCCTTACTTTGTTGGAGTTGTACATTTTCACATATTAAATTCTGTTTTTGTGACCTTGTCTAATAAAGGCATATTATGGTAGAGAAAAATGCCTTAGCCAGCAAATAAAAGCTTAGAGGTGCCAGGTGAAGTCCATGTCTTGAAAGCAATGTGGTCTATCCACAATCATCTCACACTGACAAGAACTGGATCTCCTTAGAATGACACCAGAAACTTAACCAATTTCAGAAAATCATTTGTTCTTTGTATTGTTGTATCATCCTAGGTGAGCTTATAATGCTGGTCAAACATAGGAAAATACATGCCTGGGACACATACTTAGAGAGCTCGGTCATCTCTAGCTCCATATGTTCCCTAGAAGTACATCTCAAGTTGTTCATACCAACACCAGCTATGATGGATTAATAGTTGGATGTGTTGTGGAGAGACTTGTTTGCATGTGTGATGTGACAACTGCTTGCGCCACACAGGTGACTCTAAATTTCTCCTTGTTTAAGCTGGTGAGTGGGGCATATGTATGACAGACTATACAATCAACCATAAGGAAAACCTTTGGAGTAGAAAACTATTGCCTTAAGTGCTTCCTGGGTGAGGCAGTGGTGCTACTATTTATGTGTAGTGTGTGCTTTGGGTGTAGTGTTATGGTGTAGCATGCTTGTATTTTGGATGTCTCTGCTGTTTAGCTAGGTTTCTGGAGAGTACCTATACCCATGCTGGCACTTCACTGATGTTGTAGTACAGGCTTGTCAGTGAACATGAGGCATTATCTGTGCTGAGTCAAAAAAAAAAAAAAACATGTCAACTAGGCTAGCAGAAGAAAAATAGGGGAAAATGACAGGTCGTAATGTGAGGTGTGAACATGGTATCTGCATAAAGAATGAGGAAAATGATGGGGGTGTGTGATATGGTGCTATTTTAGGGGGACAAAACTATGGGGTGTACAGTAGGAGCTCTATCCAAAGTGGGACATATAGTTTTGTTGTGGATAGGTAAGATGTGATATTACTACTTGTTTAACTGAACTCACACCTATGTTGAGCTGTTGAAGATCTGCTCTGCTAGATCGCATTGGCTGATTGTAATGGAAAATAAGTGCATTGTTGTTTCTGCATGTATAACCACAGAGTTAAGCTCTCTGCACACAAACAAGAGCAGACCTAAGCTCTCTGCACACAAACAAGAGCAGACCAGCTAAGACAATGAAACACTTTTAAAACTCAGACTGAGACCAGCGACAGTTACCTTCAAATATATAGTCCTAGTGCACACTCCAGTCACAAGGGTACAGGAGGATTTACTCACAAGCAGGTGTCATGATGTTTACTTATCAACAGTCAAACAGAATTGGAATCATCCAATGTGAATCCAATGTATAGTATGGCCAACACAACTGCAACACAATAAAAGTGGAAAAAGTCAATTTGTTTGTTTATAACATTACATAGACAACAGAGTCAAAAACAGCACAATATTTTCTAAAAATAATCATAGCAAAAAAAAAAAAAACAGAACTATACTTTTTCATACATAAGTAAAAGCAGCAGCTGGAAATACCACAGGACTTTTGATTCATATCAGTACCTAAAAACAATGGCATGATGAATGTACATAGACGAGTGTTCCTTAGGCTGCTGTAAAACACTATCCCTGTAATGTCCAGTAACACCTCACACACACCACCTACCTCACCAGTTGACTTCAGGGAGAACAGAGCCCCTACCTATCTTAGTACACAGACTACAAAACACAGTACTTAATGCATCCACCATGGCACAAGTCTGATTTTAACAGGACTGCAGGTGATCTTATAGTAGATGACATCAGCAGGCCGTGTGGGAGACAAAAGGTTGGAGGCCTGCATGAAAAACCATGCCATTGGCAAAGTCAGTTTGGGATACCCATTTCCATTCTTCTGTATGGCCACACACACACACACACACACACACACACACACACACACACACACACACACACACACACACACACACACACACACACGCACATTTGACTGCAGTAAGAATAGAACCCCTACCTATCTAATTACAGAGACTACAGAATGTAGTACTCAATGCACGCACCACAGCACAATCTAATTTTAACAGGAATGCAGTCTTGGCCATGTGGCAGACAAGAGGTTGGTGGCCTGTATGAAATGGATGTTTTTGTAAGCACCAAGGCACTGGAAATCATGCCATTGGAGAAGTCAGTTTGGGAAACACACTTACACTCTTCTTTCTGGACACACACACACACACACACACACACACACACACACACACACACACACACACACACACACACACACACACACACACACACACACACAGACACACACACACACACACACACACAGTCTACTACAGTGAGAACCAAACTCCTACCTATCTAACTGCACAGTACTTAATGCAACCGCCACACCACAATGCAACCACCACACCACAAGCCTGATTTATATAAGACTGCAGGTGAACGTATACTAGATGACATCAGCAAGCCATGTTGGGAACAACAGTTTGGGAGTCTGCATAGGCACATAGCTTGTTAGTGTGATCTGAGGGTAGTAGCCTAACAGCAGTATTCTGTTTAGAAGCCTAGTTGTGTAACAACACAAGTACCATTATTGAGCATATCTGGCTATTTGAGTTTGGCAGAGCAAGTCTGTGAGCCCCACCAAATGGCTCTGTTCATGAAGGAGAACACAACATTATATATTACACTTTGTATTGTGATTGACATATGTGTTGAAAAAGTAAAGAGACTCCAGGGTTGTACTGATTGTTAGTGTTGTTGGTGATGTGGAAACAAATGGATCAATTGCAAATATATGGACATATAGTTATATTGTGCTCTAAGTTTGCAATGTTTCCAGATGTAGTTTTATGTCAGACAAAAGAACTGAGAAATGCAGAGCAATATGAACATATCATATATTTTTATCTATCTGTCTGTCTATGTAAAATGTAATAGTGTGAGAAGTATTGGATTTGCGCGATGGTTAACTAAGTGCACATGCATGTGAGACAGACCTGTTTGCATGTAGGTAAGCAGTGCACAAACACGAGCCACATTGCCAATGTCTGAGACTTATTATGTAATATATACCTGCTACTATACCCAGTTCCATCTGTACTCCAGGCCAAGATTTCCCAATCAGTAAGAGCAATAATTAAAAGTATCCTCTTTTTGTTGTTGGCAGTCTGCTTCAACATAATTGTATCTTCTTTTTCCCTGTTTCTGCAATGCTGCACTTTGCACAGACTAGATAAACCTTCTCAAAAATGTTTTCTAGACAAGGAACATCACGCAAATTTGGAATTTGGAAGACAAAGAGAATAAATATTAAAAGTAAGGGACAGATATTCAAAGTCTGCAAAATCACACTATCAAGTGATAGTACACATCCCAAAATTCTACATATGTCAGGATTTGAACCTTTACACCAATACAGCTTCATAAAACAGGATGGATGCCTTAGTTTTCTTTGCCACAGAAGCAGCTTGCCAGCACAGAACTAGAGTCTTTCATCACCCAACCAACTGCATAAGAATGTACACTGTTATCAAAACATGGACTATATTTTGTACATGTAATTCTCTGTATTATATTTGGACATAGAGTAGTTAGTAGTCATACAACTTGTTATAATTATAATTACAATTATACAGCTCTGTCTTATATGTTCATAGTTGTGTACAATGCTAATGGCCCTGGGGCCTTTACAAGCCTATCCCATAGGATTACCCTGGCATAGTGCCACCTGACCTTAGTTCCCAGTGCCTCAGTCAATTAGAGCCACTGGAGTTATCCCTGGAGTGAATTTTCTGTTTTCCATCCACTCATCAAGATTTCTATTGAAGAGGGTCAGGGAGGTGCTCTGCTTGACATGTATGGGAAGTCTGTTCCATAGCATGGGTAGTCTCTATGTTATGAACCTGTCCCTCTAGCATGGTCTGTTAATTGTGGTAATGAGGTTGAGGTCTGCGGAGCATGTGGTGTGGAGGGATTGAGATTTATTTAGATGTAGCATTTCTAACAGAGCTGGGTCAGACATGGCTTTGTAAGTCAAGCAGAGATCGCCTCTAAGTAGGCGATATAAGACAGAGAATAGTTGGAGTTTTTTGAGTCTGTCCATATAGGACAAGTGTTTAAGGCCTAGGATCCTCTTTGTGAGGTACTTTTGTGGCCTCTCCAGTTGTAGCAGGTGTCTAGTGAGGTACATGCCAAATGGGGCATTGTACTCTATAATTGGACTAATGAGGGAAGAGTAGAGGGAGACAATGACCACTTTCTTCCTGTATTCAAACCCTTATTAATGAGATGTTCCACATAGAAGGACTTTCTGACCACAGTGGCAATGTGGTGATCAAAAGAGAGGTTGATGTCAACCTGTGCTCCCAGATCTCTTATAACGCCTTCTGTGTTCAGTGGATTACCATCAATGTGGTAATTCATGGGAACTCGTTTTTTCCTAAAGGGGATGATGACACGTTTTTTGGCATTGAGCTTAAGGCCATGGTTCTGACACCATTCGTTGGTTACAGTGAAGCCATTCTGTAGGATGTCAACATCACTTGGGGAGTTAATATCAGCTCCCAACTTGCAATCGTCTATGAACTTTGCCAGCCAGAGTCCCTTTGTGTTGTTCTGGACTTCAGAGAAGTAGATACCAAACAGGAGAGGACCCAGGACCAAACCTTGTGGGACTCCATTCGTGACTAGTTGGCAGTCTGACTTGGAGTCAGCTACTTTCACACTGTGGGTTGTATCTGTGAGCCAGTTTGCAACCCACCTAGTGATATGGGGATTGATGCCAAGCTTAATGAGTTTTTCTATGATTCCTGAGTGGGGAATGGTATCAAAAGCCTTGGCCAGATCAAGGTAGGCTGTATGAACCACCTTGCCTTCATCAACAGGTCTGGTGACTGACACAAAGAATTCGACCAAGTTGAGCAAGCATGATCTGCCCTTCATAAAACCAAACTGTGTGAGATCCAGAGTTTGGAGATTCCCTATATCCTTGTTTATTAGGTCCATGGTGATGCGTTCAATAGCTTTGCATATCAGACTCATCAGGCTAATGAGACGATAGTTTCCAGGGTCTGTAACTGCCCCTCCTTTGTGGAGAGGGATGACTGTAGAAGTGCACCATTCGGTAGGGACAAAGCCTGAGGTGAGGCTGTGATTGAACAGGGCACACAGGTGAGGTGCCAGTTCACTCTGTAGTTCATGTAGAACACAACCAGGTTGTATTTACCAGGCTGTGTATGGTGATTCATTACTGGGAAATTCCTTAAGATGCCAAGAGCAGAATAAGTTATTTCTTACACTTATTTCATTGAATTGCACTTCTGTAACACTTATAATTGTGCTATACAGTTAATCTATTACATTTTGCACTGTTATAAAGCTTTTTTACTGTTTCATTGCATTTATGTACTGTTTTATACTGTTTTAACTGTATTTTTCATTGCTAGATACTGTTTCATTACTCTAATTGCATGTTTACTGAATTACTTAACTGTAAACTGCTTTTTCATACTCAGAGTTGTATTTTCAGTTTGTGCTTTATCTGTGCTTTTCTGTGATTTTTTTTTGAGTTTGCTGTGTTCTAGTCAGGTATCATATAACTGATTTGTTTGCAGTTAAAAGCATTCTCTTGAGTCTCCTTGCTCCTTTATCTGTTTAAAACTTTCATTTACTGGCTACAGCTAGTAGCTGCAATAGTGTGCATTACTATAATTGCATTTTTATTGAATTACTAAACTGTAAACTCCTTTTTCATACTGAGACTTGTATTTTCTGTTTGTGAGTTCTCTTTCTGTGCATTTATCTTGAGGTTTGTTGGTATTTCATCAGTTACCTAACACATGCTGTGTGTAAGTCAGTCTATTGTCCTTACAATGTGAGAGGATATTAACTGTGGTAGAAACTTGTATATTGTTGTACTGGGGTAGCATAGCTGAGTTACTGTTATGGCAAGAGCAAGGGTACACTCCTCTTCTGGTTGTGAGGGAACAAAGCATAGTAATATTATGACACAAACAAGTCTGAAGTCAGAAACTGCAATGTGTATCCTCACTTTCTAACTTTTCTCTTGAATGATTTACTAGTACAAAAGTATGGTTCTAAACTGAGACCATGCAGTGAACATCAGTTTTCTGCAGAGGTATGACTGTATGAATGTTTCATGCCTGAGGCCTACTAATTACAAATGGACACATATTAGTAAAATAAGTGTCTGTAGTCACGTTAAGATAATTTCTGTACAGATCCACCACTATTTACTTGCTTACTGTACTAAGTTAAGAAATACAAGGATATGTCATAATATTATTAAATAATAAAGTCTAGGTTCAGGACTTACCTTATAAATGCAACAGCTGACACACCTTTAGGTCAGGGCTGACTCGCTGATGCACACAGTACACAGCCAATGCATGGGCAGATAAGGGTTGTGTGAGTTGCCAGACATCAATTTTAATATATGAATGTGAGTAGGAGAAATGTATTAGGTCCCTATGTGACCAGTGAATGTGCTATGTGTTGTTTCATAGCCAAAGTAAGGGCATATTGAGCATGCCTACATCTGCCTACAGGGATAGCAGCTGGTGGTTCCTCCTCAAGTCTTCCTCTGATTGTGGCTGTGGTGACCTAGGCATTGGTGGGGAGATGTGTGCCCCTTCCCCTTGCTGATTCTGCTGCAGCTATTTCCACAGGATCAGATTGTGGAGCATAGCACACACTATGAATATTTGTGTACATGTGCATGGATTATACTGCAGGGCTCTAGCAGATATAGTTAGGCACCAGAATGTATATCTAGGCACCAGAACAGTTACTTTAGCAGCCCAGACACAAACTGTATGATGTTTCTAGTATGAGTGTGTGCCTCATTATGGCATTCTTCTGTGGGTGTGTGTGCACACTTCTGATGGGTGTCATCATCCACATTTCCAGGGTGTAGCCAACATCTCCCAGTAAATGGCCCAGTGGGATGTCCCCCCTAGCAAACATGTGGTACAGCTGTGATGTGTGTTAGATATGGAAGTGATGATAACTGTCAGTGTTGCCAGCACATACATTCAAGATAATTCCCTAGGCATTACACATGACTTGGCAGTTGATGGAGTGGTACCCTTGTGGTTAATGTAGATTTTACCCTGCCCACCAGGTGGTGCTTTGATGTGTACATGAGTGCAATCTATGGCACCCAGTAATTCAGGATAGTGCACTACATGGTAGAAGTGCTGCATATTTTGGCCTATCCTCAGAAGAAGGATATGTGCTCACTGGCATGCATGAGCATAGCATCCAGGAAATGGTGGAGGATCCTGACTGCTAATGACTGTGACACACCCATCACGTCCCCAGTTGGTCTTTGAAATGTACCCGTAGTTAATAGTCTAAGAGATACACATGCCTTAGTTTCCACTGGGATGGGCTCCCCTCAGTTGGTTCCGGTTCTGCGTTGATGGCAGCAGAGCTCACAGAGTGCTTGTAATGTGTCCCTGTCCACCCAGTAGTGCTCTGCAATCTCCAGCTCATGTAGCACCAGGAATGTTACCCTGGCCCTGAACACTCTTCTCCTTCTTGGCCTAGGCCTATTGTCAGCAGCACCAACAGCATTGGCTTAAGCCTGCAGCACATAAAGATGTATAATAGCTGCAGCAGCCCCTAGCATTGTTTCATTTCAAATTTCCTTGTCTCTACTCCAATGGTATTGAAGTATTGAGGGAAAACAAGAATGTAGGCTACATGGATACTTTATAAATTTGTTGAATAGGTCCACCATGTGGGATTGGCTAACTAACATGCAGTCCACCTGCTTATGTTGTAATTAGCATGAATTTAGCACACATGATGAGTGCTCAGTAGTGTGCTATGTGCACCATCACACAGCAATGCACAGCATCACATAAATAAGGTAAGCATAAGGAAAATTAATATTTATGTCTCTGTTTTTCCTGATATCATGCAAAGATGAAACATAAAAAGTGAAGAAAAGGTTGTACATCCTATACTTGAACACAGGACCATCGACATTGTAGCCCTATACATACACATGCCACAGGAATAGTTAGATAACAAGCACACTAAAACCTGCCTTTCATTGCTCCATTCTCCGTGGGTGCACTAAGCACGCCATCACGCAGACATGGTAAAAAAATTGTAACCTGCCACACCCCACTTATGTCATCACTCACTGTTGACATCCATTGGAAACAAAAACACGTGGAAGTGCTTACATGAAATGAACATAACCTACATGGTTATTCTTTTGTGTGATTCAACAAATCTACTGAGGTTTGAGCTCATTTGCATCTTCATTATGCTGACAGCTTGGAATCTACATGGTTATTAAACATGCAAGCAGGAAAACTGCACGTGAGCACAAAGTTGTAAACACAAGGCATAGTATTACTTTGCCTATATATGTGATACATACTACACTATGCTTACAGTACATTAGAATACTTGTTTCATGAGTTTTAAACATTTTAGCAGCCTGCATTATGCACAGGTATATTACTCATTTGGGGGTAGGGGAGCTAAGGTACATTATGTAATGGCAGTTATTTTTATTTTTTTTTTTGCATGACTAATTTTATAGCATCCACAGTGTGTACTTAGGGCATAAAATGTGTGCTGTTACCTGTTAGGATCAGTTCTGTACATATTTAACTGCTTTTAGTTACTTACTTTTGTTTACATGTAGAATCCTGTATTCGGTCATTTTCTGTATACACAGCCAACACAAACATGTAGTCTACAGTTTCATTACAGGTCATTGGATCACTCCACCATGTTGGTTTCTTTCATTAGCATAAACTTCAGCTACTTATGCTGAAATTTGCATGCCATGAACGTTTCCATGTTTGCTCATGAGAGTGCATGAATGAGCACTGCTACATGGAGTTTACTGAATCTGAAACTTGCAGCGGCCGTGTACGCATCCTGCAGCATCACACACACATGGTAAAATTGTAAAAATTATCATCTCTTTATTGAATTCCTACCTTTGTTTTAACCTCAAATCCATTACCCAAAAAACATTATTACCTACTAATATGTGTATACACTGACTACACATATTACACTTATATGTACCTGTCTTAGCTCCTGCACACTCTAAAACTTGTTTGCTGTTTTCTAAAGTCTTTTTAATGTTGTTCCCTCTCCTAAACATCAGTTTAAGTGTATCTTCAAGTTTTTTACTCATTTCACTACTAAAACAAAAAGTATTCCAATTTCTTTTTTAAATATCTCTTACATCTCCCATGTACTGTACATCATAAACATGGCCTTATTTAAGCCGTCCATTCCAAAATCGTTGTTTTACTGAGCAAAACCACACCTTTGTCCCCAATTAAAGATTTATATAAAGCATTGTTCCTTTTGGTCATACCTTCACTGGTTATTGTGTCCACCAAATTTCTAGGATAACTCCTCCTTAGTAACATATTTTTAAGTTTGTTTACTTCAAGAAGCAAGGTGGAATCCTCTACTACCATCCTTGCTAACTGAACCGTTTGCCCCTTTATTATGGCGTTTTCTGAAAATACTGATGCAACTAGAAAAATGAGGTAATTCTTTATACCTTCCCTGATCAGGCTTTACTTTGAGTAGTGTGTGCAGTTCTGGAGATCATGCAATAAGTAGGATATCTAGAAGAATCCAAAAAAGGTGGAGGAGTTGCTATCCTATATAAACCTAGCTTACAATTAACCACTCATAACTGCAAACCACCTCTAGACTCCAGTGCAGAAATTCTTATCTCCAAACTTCTTATTAACAATGCCAAATCCATCTATATCGTTTGTATATATCTACCTCCTGGTAATAACATAGCAACCATGGAAAATATACTTTGCTGGCTATCCCAAAACCTGCCTCAAGAAACCATCATTCTAGGTGACACAAATATTGACTGGACCTGCTTCTGCAGTAACCTCCCCTCAAGCCATATAAACCTATATGGGTATTCCCAAACCATTACCTCCCCTACCAGGATAAATAAATCCAACAATAAATCAAGCTTATTAGACTGGATTCTCATTAACCATCATCCTCATACTTATGACTCAGGAACCCTCCCTGATGATTTAAGTGACGACTCTCTTACCTATATCATCAGACATAAAACCAACTTTCCCTCTCCAACATCCATTAAAAACATCAGATCTAAAAAGAACTTTAACCTTAACTTTTCCAGATGGAACTAATAGCATGTAACTGGTCACCCTTACAAAACCTACCTTTAGATGAAGCCGTTAGTTACTTTAACTCCAACTTCCTTGACATCCTGAACTACCATGCCCCTACCAGACAAATTAGAGCTAAAAACAAACATGCTCCATGGCTCTCTAAAGAAGCAAAACAAAAAATCAATGCTAGAAACAAACATTGGGCAAAATGGAGAAAAACTCAAAACCCTATACACCAACAAACATTTAGGCAATTAAGAAACCAAACTAAAAAAGCTATAATATCTGACAAAAAAACTACTACCTCCTATCCCAACAAGCCAGTCAAAACAAGCCAAAGAAATTTTGGTCTAGTATCAACCAACTACTCCATCCAGGTCAATTCACCACTCCTAACCCTCAGAACACTGAACACAAAACACCAATAAATATAGCCAACGATTTTAATACCTTTTTCACTGACACTATACACTAGCTAGTCAGCTCTCACCTAACAACTTTACTTTACCTACTAATAAAGCAACCTCTCCCCCTTCTTTTCACTTTCAACCCATCCCAACATCTTATATACTAACCCTTCTTCAGAAATTGAAACCATGCCCCCCCTCAGCAGACCAACTACCTGCTGACCCATCCCAACATCATATATACTAACCCTTCTTCAGAAATTGAAACCATGCTCTCCCTCAGCAGACCAACTACCTGCTGACCCACCCCAACATCATATATAATAACCCTTCTTCAGAAATTGAAACCATGCTCTCCCTCAGCAGACCAACTACCTGCTGACCCACCCCAACATCATATATACTAACCCTTCTTCAGAAATTGAAACCATGCTCTCCCTCAGCAGACCAACTACCTGCTGAATTCCTACAACTAGCCGCTAAAGCTATTGCCTATCCAATATCTATCCTGATCAATAGAACTATTACCGAAAGTTATATCCCTACTTTATGGAAAATTTCCCATATTATCCCCCTCCACAAAGGTGGGCAATCCACTGAACTCTCCAACTATTGTCCCATTGCCCTCCTCTCACCTCTGGCAAAGATCATGGAAAAATGCATTCACAGACAACTACTTCACCATCTAACACAAAATTATTTACTAGCCAACTGTCAGCATGGTTTTAGACCTTCACATAGCACCACTACTGCCCTTCTTTCCTTCACAGATAGTATCAACAAACACCGCAATCTAAACAAACTCTCTTCTGCCCTATTTATTGACCTGTCTAAAGCTTTTGACATGGTAAATCACCAAATTTTCATCACAATACTAAAATCCCTGTCACTTGATACATCCTCCATAAAGTGGTTCCAGTCCTACCTTGACAAAAGACAACAGGCCGTACTATGGCACAAGTCTCTCTCTACTCACTTGCCAGTCAACCTTGGTGTCCCCCAAGGATCCATCCTTGGACCTCTATTTTTTTCCATTTTCATCAATGACCTTCACCTTGTCATCCCCCAAGCCACATGCATACAATATGCAGATGACTCTACACTGATATGCTCAGCCCCCTCTTCTTCTGAACTTCTCTACCTTACCCAACAAGTCTTTAACACAGTTGAGCAATGGTTCACACATAGATGCCTTCTCTTAAACCCCAAAAAGACTAAACTCCTCCTTTACTATCCTACTAGAAAATCCCCCTCATTGGATTTCTCAGTTAACTCTACCAATAAAACTATTATATCCCCTGAAACTACCACCAAACTATTAGGAGTCACCATTGACAATAATCTAAACTTTGATATCCATATAAACAATACTATAAAAACTGTCAACAAAAAGCTAGGCTCTCTATATAGGATAAAATCATTTCTCCTACCTTCAGCACGAACCACAATAGCACACACTCATCTAATCTCTCCTCTTCTATATGCCTCACCTATTTTTACTAAGCTGTCTAAAAATAATCTCAGCAAACTGGAAATGTCCTACAATAACATTTCCAGATTTGCAACAGGTAACCCATTTAGAATCCATCACTGCCTTAATTTAAAACAGCTAGGATGGCTTGAACTACAAAATCTAATTAAATACCATCAACTAACTATAGCTCACAAAACCCTTTACACACCTTCCAAAACACCTATTCTTTCCACACTAATCACGCCCTATAAAAACCTAGATTCCTTAAGGTCTTCTCAGAAATTTCTTGCACACACTACTAAAACAAACAACAAGGCTGGTGACTCACTTTTGTCTAATATAGTTGGAAAAGCCTGGAATCTCCTACCAAATGAACTCTCCACACTTCCTTCACTTTCCTGTTTCAAAAACAATCTGAAAGTGCATCTCAAAACTCACTGGTTATGCCCATGCTCTAAACCTGACTAGCTCAAGAGTCACTAAATACTCTGATCTTCCTATCCCATCTACTTATCTAAAGAAACATCTTCCTTATAAAACTAGTTCTACTAACTATCTCTAGATTACCTATCTATATTACTTTCTTTTGCTATGACTGTACTCTACACTGTAAATTTTGGGATTTAACTGCATCCTTTGTTATCCCTGTATTCTACACAGTTATTTTT